>NC_067232.1:34033121-34333121 GCF_019924925.1 Ctenopharyngodon idella
TATAATAAATTAATAATGTATCATAAGTGTGTTATCCTTGTAGAGCAACAAAACAATGAAACAGATGGTGCATGAGAATGTCTTCAAGGACTTATTGTGACCTTTAGTAATTGAAATTCCCTCTTAAATCTAATTTTAGAGACAATTAAGCACCTGTGTGTTTTTGGTCTTTTCTATTTTTAGCCCATCAAAATGAGGCCAGTGTGAAACTTTAATTTGTCTGAAACATGGTGCACATGCAGTAATTCTGAACAGTATGACCGAAATCTTATATCTGTATTACTCTACATCTATTTGTTGCTCTCTCATGTAAAAAACATACAGCAATCCTGCTCGTATTTCTACTGTCACACATTATATTAAGTCCTACTGCCCAGCTCTAGTCTAACCTGGATTTACCTTTTATTGTTAGTACCAAGTCCCCCTCAAAAACTAATAAATGTGTGAAAGTCAAAAGATGACAAAGCCATCAAAAGCCTAAGCTATCGGGCTACTGTGCTTACAGTCAAGATTTCACAGTGTTATTAGGGCCGTGACACACCAGGCCAACATCGGGCTGTCTGTGTGCACCTTTTGGGTTCGTTTTTGTGGTGTGTTCCACATGTCTGCTCTAATCGGGCTCACTATGGTGGTAGTTCGCCCCTTTCAGCATGTTGAATCGCCTTTGGGGCCAACTGTGAGAGAGATCGCTCTGATTGGCTGTTCAGTTTATCGAACAAGTCAGTGCAATAGAATAAAAATGGAAGTGATGAAAGCAAGAAAAGAGGTCAAGACGGCAAAGACCAGAGGTCGCGTTAACAGAATATTTTCCGTAATTTTGACGGATTACACTGATGTAGTACCAGTTTTTCTTTGTAAAAGACTACGTTTATCATACTGATTTCAAAGTTAAGGATTTATTAGTTTGAATATACATTGAACCAAACACTATAATAACATCTTAGTTGATAATTCATTATACTTTGTTTTTGACAAAGCATCACATGTTTCGGTTGTGACTGCACATTTTCAGTATAGTGACAGTAATGTTTTGGTAGACACCACATCACACTACAGAATTTTAACTCGCATACTAAAACACTACTAAAACATATTAAAATACTAATGATTTGCATAACCATACTAACATTTTGTTTATTTCCCCCAAATAAATGATTATGTGTTCCCTTTTGTCACTACCAAAACAATGATGACATGTTTCGGTCATGACTGTTTCGGTAATGACAATTTGAGATACTTTTGAGCCTAGCTCAAAGATGCTCGTCAGCACATGGTTATCTAGCACAGTTCTGAACAGTCGTACACACACAACTAAATTTTATCGAATAACCCCCAAAAACAATAATGTTATCTCGGTTGTGACTGTTTCGGTAGTGACAAGATACTTTTGAACCTAGCTTAAAGATGCTAATCAACACATGGTTAGCTAGCACAGTTCTGAACAGTTTTACACATAAAATAAAACACAGATTTTTAGAGTTTTGAACACATTTAACTCAAAATGATGGTATCTATCTACTATGAAAGAGAGGATACGAGAGGGAGGGACACAGGAATATTTCCTGATCAAAAATGTAGAAGTGTGGATAAAATCAGACTCAGCCAATGGACTAAAACACATACTGTTTCGGTAGTGACACATTTTTTACATGAACTTTAAAAATGTAAAAATATAATATAAAATCAATATTTTTTAACTTCACTTTAAAAAAAAAAAAAAATCTAAAATATATATTTTTAAAAATTGCAAAAATTATTTTAATATCAATTTCACAAGTTAAAATTTAGGGGTTCGGGACAGCCACCTCCCAATTGAAAGTACCCAATAAATGATGATTTTATATAGATTAAGCTTATTTTATATAGATTAAGCTTATAATTGAATCCCACAGTAATATTTTAAATATTATTGTGGGATTCAATAGATAATAGAAGGATCTTAGTAAACATCTAAAATTTGAATACTTTAATGCTTTTTGAATGTGTTTTTTAGTTGTGGGACAGTAGTTTGCACCAATTCTGTAGAATGGCCCATTCACAAATATTCATTGTCACTCTAATTAACACAATTATTATTGTTTAATTAGCTCGTAGTAAAGAAATTAATTGGTTATTACATAAATAGTTCTCACTTTATATTAAAGGTCATGGAAAATGGGAAAATTACATTAAGTGCTTTAATCCATCAAACAGCACAATCGCCATTCGTCACTGCTAGTTCTTTGACGTCGGCTCACTGTCACGGTCTTTACAGGCCTTATTGCGGTTTTGTCATTATTGTGTTTTCCTGTTTGCAGGTATTCTGGATACCTTGGAAGGACCCAACTTTCCACCCATCCAGAGAGTGGCCAGAGATGTCCCCGTTGTTGCAAACGCTGTTGTGAATGCAACAATCAAGTCAATAGCTGCACTTGTACAGTCACAGTGATCATATATTGGGCTTCTGGGTTGGTCGCACAGTCCAGTGAGGCTGGTATACATATATAGGGTCGGGGCAAAACAAAATCATGGGGCGCACCTTAGGTCTGAGCTCAGTTTGTATCTCATATATTGTTCTTGACGCCATCAAACGGACCCAAAAGGATGCTTTTAGGTCAAGATGGCTTCACTTCATTTTGGCTCATTAATAGGAGACACCAGTTTTGGCACACTATCCCATTCACTGTATGCTTGTCTTAATCATTTTTGTTGCTAAGAGTTACAGTACCTATGATCTGCTAATGTTCGAATGGTTTGGTTTATTCAGATTATGTGTGGATTCCTTAAGGATGCCGATACTAATAACTGAGGTTATTCTTCACAATGTTTTGTAAAACCCTGCTGTCATTAAATGCAGCTGTATGTTTGTGCTCGTTAAGAGTGCACTGTCAATTACTGGGACAGCTAATGACATCACACAACACTTCTGTTTTTAGATCTTGTTGCATAACTTTTTTTTTTTTTTTTAGATGTTTTCACAGTTGAAAAGAACAGTCTTCTTCAAGACTCAGTAAAGAAGTCTGTCTTGATCGGAAGGCAAAGTGTATAGATACAGAAAAGAAATGATATTTTATTTGAAGATGAGAAAGGTTGTTATGGTGCATTCAATCTTTTTTTCCTGATCCATATTTAACCAGCCATTGTGTTGCAGTCTGATTCCTGCTATTAAAGCTGTGGTTGGGTGTGAGGGTTTTCTGTGCTCTCTCATTATGTTGTCTTTTACTTGTGAGCTTATTTAAAGGGTCCTTGTAAAGAGAAAATAAAGAAATGCTGTTGTCCTTATTTGGGATCAGAGGCGTCATGTTTAATACTAGAGTTAGGGGTTTGTTCATGATCAAATCCCAAACCCTTAGTATAGGCAATAGTAATAGTGATATAACTATAGAGGAAAAAGATGAAAAGTTGATTCAGCATAAAGCTGGTAGGTTGTGGAATTTAGACTCAGATTAAAGCAATTAAATAATACCCACATTTTTTGTACTAAATATAAGATAAAACTGTACATAACTGATGCTGTGAACTGGAACAGTTGGCTGAACTCACACAATAAAGCCACTACCCAAAATGATTTGATGTAGCCTAAATATAAACACATTATATATAGGTTATAAATTGACTTGCATTTGAGTCAAGTAAGTATTTGATCCCCTACCAACCAGCAAGAATTCTGGCTCCTACAGATTGGTTACGTGCCCATGTGAAACACAGATTAGTCCTGTCACTTTAAGAAAGTACTCCTAATGTCAGCTCATTATGTATATAAAAGACACCTGTCCGAAGAATCTGTATCTTCCATTCAAACCTCTCCACCACCATGGGCAAGACCAAAGAGTTGTCAAAGGATATCAGAGACAAGATTGTAGACCTGCACAATGCTGGAATGGGATACAAGACCATCAGCAAGAAGCTTATTGAGAAGGAGACAGCTGTTAGTGTGATTATTCGGAAACGGAAGAAATACAAAATAACCATCAATCGCCCTCTGTCTGGTACTCCATGCAAGATCTTGCCTTATGAGGAAAGGATGGTCATGAGAAAGGTGAGGGATCAGCCCAGAACTACACGGGAGGAGCTTGTTAATGATCTCATGGCAGTTGGGACCACAGTCACCAAGAAAACCACTGGGAACACACTATGCCACGATGAATTGAAATCCTGCAGTGCCCGCAAGGTCCCCCTGCTCAAGAAGGCACATGTGCAGGCTCGTTTGAACATCTAAATGATCCAGAGAAGGCTTGGGAGAAAGCGCTGTGGTCACATGAGACCAAAATTGAGCTCTTTGGCATCAACTCAACTCGCTGTGTTTTGGAGGGAGAGAAATGCTGACTATGACCCCATGAACGGCATCCCTACAGTCAAGCATGGAGGTGGAAACATTGTGCTTTGGGGCTGTTTCTCTGCTAAGGGTACAGAATGACTTCACTGCATTGAGGGGCCGATGGGCGGGGCCATGTACTGTAAAATCTTGGACGAGAACCTCCTTCCCTCAGCCAGAACACTGAAGATGGGTCGTGGATGGGTCTTCCAGCATGACAATGACCCAAAACATTCTGCCAATGCAACAAAAGAGTGACTCAAGAAGAAGCACATTAAGGTCATGGAGTGGCCTAGCCAGTCTCCAGACCCCAATCCTATAGAAAATCAATTTATAACCTTTATATAATGTTTTTTTGATATTCTGTCTCTATCCTTTAAAATAAAAAATCTGTTTACCATAAATTATAGACTCCTCGTTTCTTTGTAAGTGGGCAAACTAACAAAATCAGCAGGGGATTAACTAATTATTTTCCCCACTGTAGATGCAGTTCAGTAAAAATAATCCACTGCAGTTAACAAGTACAAAAAGGTCACTTGAATCATATAAACTTCTGTATTTGACTGTAGACTGAATAGCCTATTTTGCCACTTTTTTAAAAAAGATTTTTTTTTGGCGTTTTTGCCTTTATTATGATAAGACAGTGATTAGACAGGAAGCGAAGTGGGAGAGAGAGGGGGACGGGGACGGGATCGGGAAAGGACCACGAGCCGGGACTCGAACTCGGGTCGCCCGAAGCGCATTGGCGCTACATGTCCGTGACCTATATTGCCACTTTTTTACATTTAAATAAAAAAATTCCTTTAAGATGAGTTTCAGTAGCACTTAGCATTTATTAATTGCATTTTCACGCATAATATTTGGTAACACTTGTCTGTAAGCTCCCATTACTTAACGTAAGTAAATACATTTGTTACTGTTTAATAGGCTAATCTTTTATATATATAGGCTATATATATAAAAATACAACTTTTTTTAGGTCATGTTCGCTCAGGTGTATTAAATGATATTAACATATACAAACTGTGATTTTAATAACATCATTTGTTCATGTTAGCCTAACTAATGTAGCTAAATAATGTTAACAAATGGAACTTTACCAATATTTGTAATAGCAAATGTGAGGAACACTATCGCACTGTACAACCATGTCAAATAAACTACCATTCATGAAGTTAAATTGTGATATTTTACTCAAACTTAATTTGTTTAGAAGCGAGATGCCCGAGTAGGGACGCGCTCGAGCTTCCGCTCCGCTCCTTTCAGCGATTTGACCGCGAGTTCTTCAGTTCTTCTACTGTTTGAAAAATGCACCTCGCGACTCCTGCACTGTGTGCTGTGATGTCATAGTAATCGCGCTCCATATCTCTGCGCACACGAGCAGAATCTCTCTGAGGGTTCATGGCTAGGAGTATCGCGAGTTTTGTGTGAGAGACAGTCTAGTGCCGATTTGCAGATACTGAAACACAGTGTACAGACTAAACACGGTGTGCGGGCTTTATAGCGTCTACACAGTGATTAGGCCACAGTGTCCAGATCTGCAAAAACAGCGCCTTTTCAGAGTCTTCACACAATCTCCAGATTTGTCAATTCTTCACCGGGCATCATGTCCACACCGTCTTTACCCCCCTCTGTGGGCAATGTAGAGAGGTGGTTATGTGGGTTGACAAGCTTTAGCAGCAGAGGCACATACATCGTGAGGTGCAGTAACAGTAGATCGGACAACCAATATGAACAGGGCAGTTGCGGCAACAGGAGCTTGTCCAGGTCCGACAGCCTCAACAGTAGTTTGTCCAGGTCCAGTAGCCTCCAAGAGTGGATGTGTCCTCCGCTGCCAGGTCAAGTTCCTGTCGAGCCAGTGAAGTCTTCAAATGTCCCGACTGCTCAGGGTGCCATGAAGGCTTCTCCTGTGAACAAGAGCTCGACAGGTGGGACAGAATGATGACTGCTTACATTTTTTGACAAGTTAAAGGGTTAGTTCACCCAAAAATGAAATTTCTGTTATTAATTACTCACCCTCATGTCGTTCCACACCCGTAAGACCTTTGTTCATCTTCAGAACACAAATTAAGATATTTTTGATGAAATTTTTTTTTTTTTCCTCAATAGAAAGCAATGAAATTAACACATTCAAGGTCCAGAAAAATAATAAAGACATTGTTAAAATAGTCAACGTGACTACAGTGGTTCAACCTTAATATTATGAAGCAACGATAATATTTTTTGTGCACAAAAACAAAACAAAAAGTACAAAAAGTATTCTCGTCGCTTCATAACCACTGTACCACTTTGAACCACTGTAGTCACGTTGACTGTTTTAACAATGTTTTTACTACTTTCCTGGAGCTTGAATGTGATTGCTTTCTATTGAGGATAAAAAAAAAAAAAACTTTTGGATTTGTTAAAAAATATCTTAATTTGTGTTGAACGACGATGATTAATTTAAGATGAAAGAAGGTCTTACGGGTGTGGAACGACATGAGGGTGACAAAAATTTCATTTTTGGGTGAACTAACCCTTTAAGTTCTGGTCACATTTACTGTTTCTCAGGGAAATTTTGCTGAAATTTTATTTTCTGAATTATTTTTCTGAAATATTTTAGTTGGACAAAACGTTCTCAGAATATATTTTTTATTAGCTGGGAAGCACAATAAGCCATGAACTCAATGCGGTTCTCGCGCTGTCTGACACACACCCGAAACACGCACACAGAAAGCCTCTTCTCAGACAGGATACGATCCCGAATAGAGCTCAACTTACTGTGCTTGAATGGTCAAATAAGCAAATAATTATGTCAAAATGGCTGTTATGACCAGTATTCATGTTATCAGAGTCGGATATGTCTTTAATAAGACACTGCTGTATTTAATAAAATCAATGTTTATTTAAATATATTATATTGGACACACTTTATTTTAGGGTCCAATTCTCACTATTAACTAACTATTAACTACGACTTTTGCCTCAATAAACTCCTAATCACTGCGTATTAATAGTTAGTAAGGTAGTTGTTAAGTTTAGGTATGGGTAGGGTTAAGGGATGTAGAATATGATCATGCAGAATAAGGAATTAATATGTGCTTTTATAAGCCAATATCCTAGTAATATCCATCCTAATAAGCAACTAATTAATAGTGAGAATTGGACCATAAACTAAAGTGTTACCATTATATTTAATGTAAATATATGTGAAATATATGACCTTATGACCTTTGCCATTGCCAGAACTGAGCCAAATGTGGCCTGGAAATGTATGCTCTCTTTTTAATAAAAGATCAATTAAAATAACAAAAATAACTATATCATTATCGTGAAATAAAACACCTATTATTACTTAATATTGTGAAAGAAATGTTTGGTCACCCCTAAGGGACATTTATGCAGGTATAAAGCAGAAGCAAGGCGTCGTCAGGCGGATAGCTTGGAAATATTTGCATTACTTTGGATTTGTGACATTAAAGAAATGAATTTAATAGTAAAATGAAAGTTACGTCATTATATTATTGTTAAATATGAAGTCAGAGATGTTTCTAATTTTTGTTTGTGTTATTTTTTCTTCCCCCTTCTTTCAGAAAAACCTACAAAACGTAAGAAGATGGAAAGAATTTGTTCTTTCCTCAGGAGCATGTGGAAGGCTATGAAGAGTCCCTTCGGCTGCTGTTGTGACAGTAGTGCTGTGGATGTTGTGGAGCCTTTCATTCCTCCAGCCGATCCTGATCCCGATCCCGATCCATCATCACCTGATCCAGATCACTCCGGTGTCAAGCCAAATAATGGTAAATCTGCAGTCATTATTTCTCAAACATTGCTTTAAACAGTATTGTTGTCTTGTTTTTCCACTAAAGATATCTTGAGGCTTGTTTTCAGAGAATAATAATATTATTTTCTCCATATTAATAATCATATTATTTTCTCGACACAACCAGCACTGATATTTTTAATATAAAAGAAAGGATCTAGCAAGCTCATATATTTCTCTTAATTTTCTGTTTGTTTTTCAGACTCCTTTGAATCTCTCTATAACGTGGGAGAGATGATTGGATCCGGCGGATTCGGAAGAGTGTTCAAGGGAACCCGCAAATTTGACGACAAAAAGGTAAAGCAATCTTGCTGAATTATAGAAACATTTTGCTCTTGCATGCATCAAAACATATTTAATACAGATGGTTTGATACTTAGATGCTATGTGCAATGTCAGGCGCTTGAATACGGTTACTGTTATTGAATACTGTCTTTCTTTTTTCGTTTCTGCAGGTTGCCATCAAGCGGATGCGCAAGACTTGCAACGATCTTTACCTTGATATTGTAAGTTGGCCAAAAGCTGAATGTGTGTTGAGTTGTTTAAGTGCAGATTACTGTAGATAATACACCTGTAGGAAGCATTAGGTGTAAATGTAACAGACAAATAAGCTCTGCTGATCGTATCTACAAAGATCAAAGAAAAGTACATTTAAAAATAATATGTTTTCTTCAGATTTTTACCCTTCTGTCTTCCACTTTTCTCTAGCCTGGGCATCCCAAACCTCTCATTACAGAAGTGGCACTGCTGCTAATGATGAGGCAAGAACCCATAAGTCCCTACGTCATACAACTATACGACTGGTTTGAACATCCTCGAAAATTCACTCTCATAATGGAGTTCCCTGAACCCTGCGAGAGCTTGCTGGACTTCATCATTCATAATCCTCAACTGGACGAAACAACAGCGCGAGTCATCATGCGACAGGCTGTGCTCGCTGTACAACACTGCATTGAGCACAGCGTTTTCCATAATGACGTTCATGCGCACAATTTCCTGTTGAAGAAAGACACATTAGAGCTCAAGCTGATAGACTTTGGCTGCGGTCAGCTGTTGAGCAGCAATGGCTACGAGAGCTACATTTATATTGGTGAGCATTTTTAGAGTGTAGAAACCAGGATGTAGTGACTTAATTATTTGACACTTTGAAAAAAGTTGCTCAACAACGCACAAATGTCTTGCTTACAGGTTTACTGGATTACTGCCCACCTGAAGTCTTCACACAACCTCGATTCCACGCCGTCCCAGCGAATGTCTGGTCTTTAGGAGTGTTGTTGTACGAGATGGTGAACTCATGTCCTCCTTTTCGCGACGCAAAGGAAATCACACAAGCCAAAGTTTCATTTCAGAACTCCAGCTTATCTAAAGGTGAGTGAACAATATTGATAACATTGATAAACACGCACATAAAGCAAAGGCTGTTAATGGTGAAGTATGTAAGATGTTTTTATGTTAAAATATTATTAGTTTGCCATTCATGTGTTTATCTCCCACAAAAGTGTAAACATTGAGCCTCCCAGGCACCTTCTAAACATTGAGAACGGTCTGCTCAGATCCGTCAATCTCTTTCCAGCTCAACCTATAGCGTGTGTTTGGGGGCGTGGCTACTGTAGCAGCGCGGAGCTTGAGGGTGTTTAGCCGCAGTGGGACCATGGGAAAAGAAATTTAGCTTTAGTTAAGGAGTAAAAGCATTTATACCTTTAAAGAGGTCATGAACACGTCAAAGCGAACAGAGCATTGTGATGCTACTCGCTACAAAAGACGCTTCAATATCACACAGCATCATCATGCACCCGTTCAGAAAGACAAATGTTCATAAAGACAAATGCAGCACAGCTAAAAGTGTTCCCAATATGTTGGAACTGAAACATGCCTGCCGTAAGAGCTGCATTTGTGATGTTTAAGAGGGTTGTTTGAAAATATGTTATATTTTTGTAATTCTGTTAGGTGCCACTAGTGCCGCAGAAAATACATACTTCACCTTTACTATTAATCATGTTTCAGATGCTGTTTTCATAGATGCCAACATTAGTGTCACATGGTCATAACTAATCAGCTCTCTCCTTAATAAAATGTGTACAGAATGCAGTGATCTAATTAGCCAGTGCCTGACCCTGGATCCAACTAAACGCCTGACGTTAGAGCAGATGTTACAACATGAATGGATCAGAAATGATCTGCTGTAGATTGGAGAAGTTCAGGAGATTCACTCGATCAGTGATTCAGGTGTGAGGAAGTATAACAGACAGAGTAGAGTTGTTATCATTTATCTTCAATTCTGGAATTTTTCTTTTTGTAGTGAGATTTTAAAATTTGTGTAGTCGACTGAGTTCAGTTTAATGTTCTTGTTATAGTCAAGTCAGTTCTCCATTTATATAGTACTTTATACAATACAGATTGTTTCAAAGCAGCTTCGTGGTAATAAACAGGAAATAACAGAATGATGCAAACAGAATTCAATTCTGCTGTAAAGAAGCCCTAATTAATAAGTTCACATGTTCATATAATCTTTGTATTGGATAGGAAATAACATATTTGGCTTGCTGTCCTTGGTGGAGGGCTCGAGCTCGAGACTTGACCTGAATCCTGAAGTCCACCTAACAGAATGGGATGTTATAGACTGTCAGTGTGAAGAATTCTTTTGCTTTTCTTCCCCAGGGTTGGACACACACCATCCAGTCTAGAAAAACACACTGGATTAAAGGCAGGATTGGATGGATATCATCCTGACAGGAACTCAAGCCACCAAACCAGAGCTCAGAGCCTGTCCACATCTGAGCAAGAACATGAGAGACTGAAGACTGGAAAGAAGTCATCAAGTCATCACATTTGCTTTGTTTTAAAAGTCAAGTCACCTATTTATATGGCACTTTATACAATTCAGATTGTTTCAAAGCAGAATTATAGTTATAAACAGTAAGATAATGATTAATGATACAAACAGAATTCAATTCTGCATCGTCTTCTCTGTGTAAATGAAACAGATTAATCCTCATTAAAGTTACAAAAGTTATTCAGTCAAGAGCAGTGAATTATTTTTTCTTTGTCCAGTATTATTAGGCTGCTATTTAAGACCTCCGATATAGCCTACTTATATTGTATCATGCGTTTTCTTTCTCAGCTGTTTACGTTCACTTAAGACATAACTGACTATGTTTACTAGGATACTCGCCGAGATGCATTTTTTTAATACATAATGTCTATGAATTTGTCTGTTCAAGCGTGAGAAGACGTGAAACAGCTCAATTCAGTATTAGCCCAATGTCCGAGACGCAGCTGTCTGGATGCGCACTTCGGATGTTTGCACACAGAAACTTTCCACACAGCGAGTAATGAATTGATTGGACTTTACACTGTGTCCTAACTACACGCGATGCGAAAAGATTCCTGGGACGAGCAATTTGACTGTCCACACCAGACGCGACGCGACAATGAGAAGCGATAAAATCTTTCTTTTTTTTTTTTTTTTTGCTGTTATAGCGCCAGTGGCCAGTCGCCACGTCCTTTTTCACACGACCACAGAATGAGCTCTTACATAGGTGTGCTGAGTTTGGTGAAAATATCTCATTCACTTCATGAGCCATTTTCGTTAAAGTGGCTCCGGCCACTTCGAATGTTTTGGCGGCCCCTAGGGGCAGTTAATAGAAATGTCAACTTTTTTTTCTTCTGATAATTATTGACAATCAGAACGACGCCAGAACAATCAGAATGATGAGCGAATCCAAGGCATGCGTTTTGTCTGTCTTAAGCCAAAGATTCCAACGATATAAGACACAATGGTTTAGGAGTTATGAGCCATTTCATATTTTTGACCGCTGTCAGGCCTGTCGGGACGAGTCTTGCTGACGTTGTAGAAGGTGTGAATGCCACCAGCCCTCAAATTTTCAAGTCTCTATACGACTTATGGTTTGGTCTGCCCAATCACTTTTATGGGAGAATGCTGATCCTTGGACAATTTAAAGATTACAATAGAGTTTCAGAGCTACGCGCTTGAACCCCTAATAATAA
Organism: Ctenopharyngodon idella; assembly: GCF_019924925.1. Taxonomy (NCBI): domain Eukaryota; kingdom Metazoa; phylum Chordata; class Actinopteri; order Cypriniformes; family Xenocyprididae; genus Ctenopharyngodon; species Ctenopharyngodon idella. Next base: position 34,045,223 of record NC_067232.1, read on the forward strand.
TACCTTTCTCATTTGATTTTTAAATGCACCATTCCATTTAAATGTACACTCTTTCTGTGCTTGGTGTTTCATTGTGATTGCACTGATCAGGGTAAGTTGAGGTGAGTCCATACACTGGGCTGCATTAGGAATTAATTGTGTTTGTTTAATTCAGGGCTCACATTTCCCTGCTCTCACTGAGACTGTCACAGAGATAGGGCCATGCAACCAGACACGCTGTGGGAACAATTGGTTATACAATCCACCTTCACATCCTCAGACTGTTGAGGGAAAGACAAGTGACATTCATGTGGATCCATTCAATATATTATTCACAAGTGCCACACAGAGCTGCAGTTGGATGAAGATTATTTGTGCTTACGCATGAACAATTGAATGCACTGTTCAACAACAACATTTTGTATTTAGCTGTTGCAACAAATGACCCCAATAAACCTACACTGACACATTCAGACAGCAGTCAATTAGATAATGAAGGTGTACTCTAAAAAAAAAATGCTGGGCTGTTTTTTTTTTAAACCAAAATGCTGGGATAAGCATGCTGGGTAATTTGTATTGGGTTATTTGTAATATTTTTACCCAGGTGCTGAGTCATTTTTAATGTCAATGAACCCCCTCACATATCTACCCAGCGCTGGGTAAATGTAACCCAATGTTGGGTAGTCTGTGCCAAAACGGTTAAAACTGGAACTTAACAGTCATTTTGTTTTGGTACATACAATACAAATATTAAAGAAAAAAAAAATATATATGTATCAATGCGACTTTCATGAAGGAAAATCATTAAAAGGCTTCCTTCCACTGAAAAAAATAGTCCCTAACCATGAACAGCAACAGAAGTTACATTTATTACGCCATTAAATGGCAGCAAAGATTGTTTTATGAACGAGTCACTAAGTCGCAAAGACTGAAAAATGTTTTGGAGTATTTTATGATTGTAAAAGACTGACTTGCCATTGAATAAATAATATTGTATATGAACTCTTTCTGTCCTTTATGTATAGGGAGATTTTAAAGTGCATTTTTATTATTTAAAATTAAAAAACAATATCAAATTGACTGACCCAGCGCTGATTAAAAAAACAACCCAGCAAATGGGTTAATGTATAAAACCCAGCAAGCTGGGTAAATATAACCTAGCATGTGTTCTGTCCAATATTTACCCAGTGCTGGGTTGCCAAATAACCCAAATTGGGTTGTTTTTAACCCAGCATTTTTAGGGTGTAGACTCTAAAAAAAATCTGGGTTGTTTGAACCCATGTTTGGGTCAAATATGGACAAACCCAACCGTTGGTTTAAATTTTTAAATTACATTTTTGAACCTAACGGTTGGGTTTGTCCCTATTTGACCCAAACATGGGTTCAAACAACCCAGCATTTTTTAGAGTAGGCCTATATACTTTCAAAAATAATCACACAGACAAATATTCACTTGAGTAAAATGTGTGACAACTTGTCTCAGTGTTCTATTTTCTATATTTGCAACCTACTTCCAAGACCCAAGTAATCATCGGTACAGTGGAATAGATGTAGGCTACACTCGTCCCCTCAAGAGCTCGCGCCCGTTTTCCGTTCACACGCGCGCTCGACAGAGACACGTTCTCTCCTTGTGGCCAATCCCACCATCAGCTGTCAGACGGATTACCTCAAGCCTGGAGTCGCCTAATGCCTGTTTCGCGAATGGTGGTGTTTGTGAGAAGCGAGCAATCTAATGTGAGGGACATTTAGTCCTAGTAACCGACAGCACCAGTCATCTGTAGTTCAGACCGAAGCCTTGAGGATCCTCAAGCATGTCGGGAGGCAAACACAGAGGAAACACACATCGCTGAAGTCGCAGCAGCAGCAGCAGCAGCACCACGCCTTCCGCGATATTCCGAGTCTGCAGCTGGTGCTCTGGCGTCGGATGGAGTAGACATTGCGGATCCGAACTCCAGGATCCATAATGCCCGTTAGTCAAGCCTGACACCACCGAGATGCTGCCGGGCTCTATTCAGATAACTGGAGAGGCGCTGTCCGGTGCTGAAATCAAAGACATATGCGACAGCCTGAAGGAGAACAGTGTGCGGCTGCTGTCCGTGCGCGGCTGTCAGCTGTCCGACCGGGACTTCGGCCGTGTATGTCGCGGCGTGGCAGAGTCGCACTCTCTCGCTCAACTCAACCTGAACCTCGGCGTGGTGTCCACCATCGGCCGGACCAAGCATCTGGCAGATGCTCTGAAGGCCAACAGATCCATTCAGACCCTCTTGTGAGTGTTTCCTAAAGGATTCCTTAGTTAGATAAGCAAACGACAGTATTATTATAGCGCATACTTAAGCGATATTATCGAGAAGTGTGCGAGTAGCCTACTTTTCTAAGCGAGCTGATTTAACGACTTAAGAGACTTAAATCGAAGAAATGAATCGACATTTCGAGAGACCTTCGGGTGGGCTGTTTTTACTTTGACAAGTAGGCTAATTAACCCCAAACCACATCCAGTATATCTGCTTGTGTGCTAATCTACCTTAATCTTTAAAATCGGCATTGTGTATTTTTGGCTCTATGACAAATTGCTTGTGATGTTCCTCATTTATAAGTCGCTTTGGAATAAATCATCCGCTAAATGATAAATGTTATTGTGTACAACGAAGCTCTAAATTTAGTTCTTCTTTATTCTCAGTTTAAGCTGTAGGCTAATAATTTGATCCCGAAAATAGTTTAGTATAAATATTAAATATAGATATGTTTTTATAAAATTAGTTTGAAGATCTCACATTGACTTGTTGGAATCTCAAGGGACTTCGATGACGTCATTTTAACATTAGCACACTGAATTGTGACTGGTCGTCCTTCTCAGATCATTTGCATACCGTTTTCATTTTGCGTGTCAAAATGTTTCCTTCATTGGGGAATGTTACAACCCTCCCTGTCTGCTCAGTCATAATATTTCTAGTGTTTCTTTGTCTTGTAAATCCTTTATAATTGTACTCAGAGACTTACAACACTACTATCATCACCTCGAGTGGATGATGATTTCACCTCTTTTAATTAGTTTAACTGATTGTGTTTCAAAAAGCTACACATAAGCCACTCTCATACACAGCTGACAGAAAACAAGAGCTGAGTGTCATGACCAGTGTTGACCAAGTCACTTATAAAAGTAATGCATTACAATATTTCGTTGTGCCCTAAAAAAGTTACTTTTTATGGAAAGTAATGTGTTGCGTTACTTTTTCTCATCTGGGCTGGGCTGTTTGTTTTTATAACGACAAAAAAGCCAACACTTAAAGGGGTGGTTGATTATGATTTTACTTTTTTAACTTTAGTTAGTGTGTAATGTTGCTGTTTGAACATAAACAACATCTGCAAAGTTACAACGCTCAAAGGCAATGCAAAGGGAGATATTTTCTTTTACAGAATTCACTGTTAAAGGACTACAACAAGCTTCTTCCCAGGTTAGTGACATCACTAACCCTAAAATTTACATAAACCCCGCCCCGAGAACACACAACAAAGGGGGTGAGGCCATGTTATTGCAATAGTACGTAACACAAATGCATGTCATAAAAGCAAGATGCCAACATAAGTTATAACCGTAATTAAACTAAACCATACCTGTTCTGTCTTCATGCAGCATATATTCTCTGGCTCTGTTACAACAGTTCCCACACAAGTGATTTATAGATTATCATAACAGAATATGTTAATCAATGACTTTAAGATATCCCACATCAGCTACATAAATTAAGCAACTAACCATTCAGAAACATCCTGTTGCATTCTACATGTTTTCACTTCTTCTTGAGTCTCTCTGTCTCCGGTTTGAACATAAAAGGCTGAACAGTTTCTGGCATTTTCAGTGAGTCTGCGTGAGCTGCTAACATGAGCTCTTGAAACTCCGCCCTCTTCTTGGGAGCAGCAGCTCATTTGCATTTAAAGGGACACACACAAAAACGGAGCGTACCAGTAATTCAAGCCAGGGTTGCCAGGTATACGAATATAATAGTTTGGGCTCTGTTGTTAGTTTTAACCTCTAATATTATAGTAATGTACCAAATGAGAGGGTTCCCTGTATATTTACAGCATTAGTTGGGAGAGATTTTTTTCCCCCTTCACTATCGGTATCGTTATCGGCAGATATCATTCTGAATGATTGGCTATCGGTATTTGTTAAAACCTAAATATAAAACACTATTGTTTTGCTGTTTTCTTCAGGGAATGCAAATTTAGCACAGAATGTAATGTCCGTCTCTGTCCACTTTTCCTGTTCCCCTTATAGTCTCCACGGAAGTCCACTTTTAGATGCAGGACTGGTCACCCTGAACGGAGCCCTGTCCACTCACCCCTCACTGGTGTCCTTGGATTTGGGGGACTGCATGCTGGGAGATGAGGCCGTTCGTCTCATTTGTGGCATGCTTCCTCCAGATGGAGCCAAATCAGGTAAAACGTCACAGCTTCACCAGTCAACGGTGTTTCCATACACAAATCTGTGATACATTCTGATTAAATAAGCAGTTAGTTATATATTATGTTAGGTGTTTTAGTGTATATTACAGTACTTTTGATTTGGCTGAATCTGTGTGCCAAGAAATGTGTCAGAAATGTGCACCATTTGTGCAAAACTGATAAATTGCTGTTGCTTTCGCACTTCTGCTGCAGTCTTTCTGCAAAACTCTCTCAGCGCTTTGGCACATTCATCATTGTGAACAAAACACATTTTCACAAATAACTTACTGGAAGAACGTTTACTCATAACTTTCAGGGAATGTTTTGAGAACATTCCCTGTTTGCTGGGATAGTATAGCTTTAAATCTAGAAGCATGCTGGGAGCTATTATGAATGAACAGTGTGATCAATAATACTGCACAGGGCTTAAGGAGCTTACACTGAGTGCCAACCCAGCCATCAGCAGCCAGGGTTGGGCTCGGCTGGCCATCGCCGTGGCTCACAGCTCACAGTTACGGGTCCTCAACCTGGACTACAATCCATTAGGTGAGTGATTTCTGCAGTTTTGAGGTATGGATGTGTGCTGGCCATGATACACGGATATTGGTAAAGTGACAGTAAGTTTGATCAGGGATTAGTTTTCAGGCAAATTGTAATCCCATGGACATTTATTGTATAGCTTTATAGCATTTTTTATCAGTTGTACGCTTAAGTCTATTTAACAATTAATTCAAAGAAGCAGGTCTTTCCCTGAAGTATAGTGGAGGGTGTAGATGTCACAGTATATATATATTGAGACGTTTATTTTGCTGACTGTCGCTCCCCGGTGAATGAAACAGCCATCCAAGCACGCAAATGTTTCTCCTGGAGAAATGCAGGGTTTGCACTTTGAAAACCACTACGTTTGCAGTCCTCTGTCTCAGCTTTTCCCACTGCTTGTGGTTTCCAGGGGATCACATCGCTGGGATGTTGGCTGTCTCTGTCGCATCCAGTCGAACTCTTGAAGTTCTGGACCTGGAGGGAACCGGCCTCACCAATCAATCAGCACAGGTACATCCAAACTCACCCTCCATATTTCAACAGCTGTATGACTTTCTTTCATCTGTGGAATATAACCAGTACACTATTGTTCAAAACTTTCATGTCAGAACGTTTTTTTAATACTTTTATTCAGCAAGGATCCATTAAATTGATCAAAAGTGACAGTGAAGACATTTCTAATTTTGCAAAAGGTTTCTATTTCAAATAAATGCTGTTCTTTTGAACTTTCTCTTCATCAAAGAAACCAGAAAAACAAAAATATGAAGCACCATGACTGTTTTCAACATTGATAATAATCAGAAATGTTTCTTGAGCATCAAATCATCATATTAGAATAATTTCTGAAGGATCATGTGACACTGAAGACTGGAGTAATGATGCTGAAAATTCAGCTTTATATCACATTAAAATAGAAAACAGTTATTTTAAACTGTAATATATATATATATATATAAGTTCACTTTGATTGCTGCAAGAAAAAAAAACCCTATTCTTTTTCTACTTCAAACCCTAAATTAAATCAGTGGTGAATTATCTATGATGCATATAAGGTAATCTCTGCAGTAGCTACATTAATTTTCCCCTTGAAAGGAGATCAAGCATGTAGTTCAGATATGCATTTTATAAACCAGATGAGTAATCCTAAACCTTTTCCTATCACCACCTGCTGAAAAATAGCACTGTGGAGGAAAATAATGGATTAAGCACAACTTTAATCCATAATACCTCTGTCACCCTCATCTCATTGCAGCCTCATATTATTATCTTTCTTCTGTGAGGTGTTATGCAGAATGTCTGGATTTATCAATCTTCATCTATGTTTCATGGAAGAAAGAAAACACCACAGGATCAAAACAACATGACCTATGACATCAGTAATGGGTGAACTATTGCTTTAAAAGCTCTCAAACCTTCTCTGTATACTGTCAACAGGAGGTAGAATTGGCAGAGGGTTATTTTGTCTTCATAATTCTCCACTAGAGGGCAAGGTTGTACAGAAAATGCCTTATTTGTGCTCTCAGTGTTTGTTCTTCAGTGTGTGTGATACTCTCATGATGGCTGTGATTACAAAGTGTGGACCTTTGTCCTGAAAAGACACCGTGAAGTCTTTGATAGAGAACTTGATCGCTCCTGATGCTTTGATGTCATGGGATGATAAAGCGTGCGTTGGTTGCAGAATCTCAGCAGGTGTAGTAGGTCATCAGGGTATTTCTGCTACTGTATCTTGATTATTAAGTATTTGATGATAATGTGGAGCATATTTGGACACATGGTCTCATCAGCTTTTCTTCCAACACAGCCAAATGACTGCACAAATGGACAGCTTAAAGGCGCAGTGTCATTAACTGTCGCTCAGTGAATTTTCACTGGCAAAACCCAGTCGATTCAATAGGGATCAGGATTTCTTGTGAGGGCGAAAGATTTGCTGCATTGACAGAAAGCTGCTTGTTTTGAAAGTGGGTCGGTGTGAGCTGTGCTTCATACATCGTTACACTATTGACAACAGACAATGGACCTTTTTGCCCTCTAAATTTCGACAAAGTAATCGTACCTTAAGGCACACTAACAGAATTGGAACGCCAATCATTCATTGAATACGAATAAACTTTCATTCGTTGCATGTTGACTTATTGAATATTTAGTCTAATTTTATTATGTTTTCAACACTGAAAGTCTTTTGGTTCTGTATGAGCCTGTGAAGTTTAGCTGAGAATCCAGATAAACATTTTAATCACACTTTATCTGCAGCGAGCCAGAGGCGAGAGAAGACACTTACTCCATAATTATATTTGTTTACAGGTCATACACTATATAGACTAAAGTATTGGGACACCTGGCCATTACACAAACAGGGACTGTATTCTAAATACATAGACATAGACTCTCCTTTGCAGGCTTTCCACAAGATTTTGGAGTGTTTCTGTGGGAATTATTGCCCATCCAGTAGAGCATTTGTGAGGTCAGGTACTGATGTTGGAAGAGAAGGCCCGGCTTGCAATCTCTGTTCCAGTTCATCCCATAGGTGTTGGATGGGTTTGAGGTCAGGGCCCTGTTCGGACCAGTAAAGTTCTTCCACACCAAACTCATCCATGGGCTTTGCTTTGTGCTCTGGGGTAGTCACGGTAGAATAGAAAAGGGCCTTCCCCAGACTGTTCCCACAAAGTTAGAAGTATAGCATTGTCCAAAATGTCTTGGTATGCTGAAGCATTAAAGGGGTGGTTCACTGTTTTTTCTAGGCTTTATTGTGTTTATGGGGCGCAGTTTAACATGTCTTAATGCTTCGTTTAAAAAAAAACGCCGTATTTTTCATATATTTTACCTTTATTCTACACAGCTGGTTCTATGAAGCCCCTCCCTCAGAAATACGCAATGGACTGAGATTGGTTAGCTGGCCACCATTACGGGCAAACGTCGCATGTGCTTCGGTCAAAGTCCAGTCTTTGCTTCGGTGGAAATGTAAATAATGGCATCAATATTGCCGTATCAATTTGAGCCCGAATCAGACCCAGATAGCAGTAATGATGAAGTGGGTCAAGCAGAACCTCTGCAAGCACGGCTTTTAAAGGACGTTTATAAAGTATTTTTGTTTGTATTTATCCTGATTAAAGCTTTACTGTACCCGAATACATGACTGAGTAGTAGCATTTTTGTAAAGGTATTGTTTAATTTATAGCATGCATGAGCAGGTGGGTAAACACAACATAAAAAATGTAATAATACAATGCTGTACACTGATAACAGAAACACCAACAAACACCAACAGAAGTTCGCTGGTGTGATTACATAGAAGTTTGTTAGCGTTTGTAGGCGTTTGTTGGAGAAGTATGAAATAGAATTTAGCTAACTGGCTAGCGAATCCAAACCACGTTGGTCTTTGTTTACGTCCCCAAAACTATATAACTTTATAAAAAAATAAAACATACTTACAGGTTGGGGCCCATAAACAGCAGCTTCTGCTTTTAAAGTGGGAACTGCTTCATCTTTCAGTAATAGCCTTGGTGCAAATCCAGCATTGAAGCATTGTAGATTCTGGAAGCTGTCTTCCGTAAAATGTGCAGCACAGCCAGCTGAATTAGCATTATAATTGTCAGGAACAGAATTAAACATAAATTTTAAACATTGTTCCCGAAGCCAGCGTCCCTAGGAAGAAGACTTGTATGCACGCGACATGGCCTCGCCCACTTTGTTGCATGTTCCTGTAGGCAGTGTTTATGTTAATTGCAGGGTTTATGATGTCACCAACCCTGGAAGAAGCTCGTTGTAGTCCAAACCGGTTGTTTTTGTAGGCATTAAACTGCCATAACTTTAAAAGACAATATCTTCGTTTGCACTGAACTTTCAGCACTGTAACTTTGCAGATACTGTTTATGCTCAAGCAGCAACATTACACACTAACTAAAGTTAAAAAAAAGTGAAATCGCAATGAACCACCCCTTTAAGATTTCCCTTCACTGGAAGTAAGAGTCCAACATCTGAAAAACAGCCACATACCATTATCCCTCCACCAAACTTTACAGTTGGCACAATGCAGGCAGGTAAAGTTCTCCTGGCTTTCACCAAATCTAGACTCACCCATCAGACTGCCTAACAGAGAAGCGTGATTTGTCACTCCGCAGAACACGTCTCCACTGCTCCAGACTCCAGTGGCGGCATGCTTTACATCACTCCATCAGACTCTTGGCATTGTACTTGCTGATGTAAGGCTTGCATGCAGCTGCTCGGCCATGGAAACCCATTCCATGAAGCTCCTGCCACACAGTTTTTGTGCTGATATGCCAGTGAAAGTGTGGAACTCTACAGCTATGGAATCAGCAGAGCGTTGGTGACTTTTACGCGCCTCAGCACTCTGTGACTTGACGTGGTATTCCGCTTTGTGGATGAATTGCTGCTGTTCCTAAACGCTTCCACTTTCCAATAATATCACTTACAGTTGACTGTGGAATATCTAGCAAGGATGAAATTTCACGAACTGACTTATTGCGAAGGTGGCATCCTATCACAGTACCATGCTTGAATGCAACTCTTCAGAATGACCCATTTTTTTCACTGTTTCTATAGACCTTATTTTCCAGAGAAAGAAGTGCGCCACCATCTTTAGAATATTGTCTTTGAACTTCCGTTTTTGCGGTTGCTCTGTATATCTTACGCAATCTCTGTGCGTAAGGGTCAAGGCCGGAAAACCATACTGGATGCCCGTGATCTTCAGGCCCTTAGACGGCACTGCATCACATACAGGAATGCTACTGTAATGGAAATCACAACATGGGCTCAGGAATACTTTCAGAAAACATTGTCGGTGAACACAATCCACCGTGCCATTCGCCGTTGCCGGCTAAAACTCTATAGGTCAAAAAAGAAGCCATATCTAAACATGATCCAGAAGCGCAGGCGTTTTCTCTGGGCCAAGGCTCATTTAAAATGGACTGTGGCAAAGTGGAAAACTGTTCTGTGGTTAGACGAATCAAAATTTGAAGCTCTTTTTGGAAAACTGGGACGCCATGTCATCCGGACTAAAGAGGACAAGGACAACCCAAGTTGTTATCAGCGCTCAGTTCAGAAGCCTGCATCTCTGATGGTATGGGGTTGCATGAGTGCGTGTGGCATGGGCAGCTTACACATCTGGAAAGGCACCATCAATGCTGAAAGGTATATCCAAGTTCTAGAACAACATATGCTCCCATCCAGACGTCGTCTCTTTCAGGGAAGACCTTGCATTTTCCAACATGACAATGCCAGACCACATACTGCATCAATTACAACATCATGGCTGTGTAGAAGGAGGATTCGGGTACTGAAATGGCCAGCCTGCAGTCCAGATCTTTCACCCATAGAAAACATTTGGCGCATCATAAAGAGGAAGATGCGACAAAGAAGACCTAAGACAGTTGAGCAACTAGAAGCCTGTATTAGACAAGAATGGGACAACATTCCTATTCCTAAACTTGAGCAACTTGTCTCCTCAGTCCCCAGACGTTTGCAGACTGTTATAAAAAGACGAGGGGATGCCACACAGTGGTAAACATGGCCTTGTCCCAACTTTTTTGAGATGTGTTGATGCCATGAAATTTAAAATCAACTTATTTTTCCCTTAAAATGATACATTTTCTCAGTTTAAACATTTGATATGTCATCTATGTTGTATTCTGAATAAAATATTGAAATTTGAAACTTCCACATCATTGCATTCCTTTTTTATTCACAATTTGTACAGTGTCCCAACTTTTTTGGGATCGGGTTTGTAAATTTTAGGAAAATACTTAATAAATACAAATTCATTTTTAGCTTTATTTTGTGTTTTCACAAAAACACAAATTGCACTTAAAATATGAGTGTAGGGAGGCAGAGAGAGAGTTTGTAACCATAACTGTACAAAAGTGCACTAAAAGAACTTCCTGTTGATCAGCACTTCCTGCAGACTGGGACGTCTAAAGGCCCGTTCACACCAAGAAAGATAACTACAAAGATTTATTATATATAGATCTTTATAGAACTATACAGATCCTTTTATTATAAGTGCACTGCAGTTTTGTCGTCTGCTGGTTTAAATGCTTGAGCTCTTTAAAGTCAGCTGGATTATGAATGGCTGTCAATGTCAGCTGGAAAAAATCTTTCTGAAAATGACTCCAATGATAGCGTTCCTCTGTGTTGTTATCATTACAGTAGATATGGTGTGGATTCCCTATTCTCATAGAATTGGACTGATAATTAAAGTGCCTCTGTTACGCTTTTATCCCGTTTTATCCCGCTATTATCACATCCTCAGAACACTTTAAAACTTTATTGTTAAAGTTATCGTTGTTGTCCTTGGTGTGATCGGGCCTTTACACCCTGGCTTTTTGATGGAATCCAAAAAAACTCCCACAATGGCAAGCTAACTTTTTCCTCCAACATGTTTTTGTATGGCAGCTATACAATACGTCTTCTTTTTTTCCATTTTATGATGGGTAGCAACAAACATTAAGCTGCAATACTGCCACCTACTATGTTGGAGTGTCAAACAGATAGTTGTTGCCACTGGATTGTTTATGATATGATTGTATGAGATTTATTTGCTCTATTTCAGCATTCTTCACATGTAATATCCCATGCATTGGGCACATTTATTTTCCTCATGCCTTTCGGTGTTCCTCTGTGGTCAGGTCTTCCTAGACATGGTGGAGAACTACCCCACCAGCCTGCGTGTCCTGGTTCTAGCCGAGAACGACATCAGCCCTGAGCTGCAGCAGCAGATCTCGGATCTCCTCTCTGAAGGCGAGGAGGAGGAGGATAAGGACGGAGAGGCGCGCGGCAGCTCGGTGACCCCCCGGGAGAAACCCGCCTGGGTTCCCCACAGCAGTAAGGGCTAACCCAGCCTCTCTCTCTCAGCCTGTTGTCTTTGCTTCGAGACTGTTTCACTTAGACTTTCTCTTTCCCTCTTTGTGTGTGGATGACTTTCCTGCAGTAACTGGTTCTAAGAGGCTGGGGCAAAAGGGAAGTACAGAAATTCACATTTCTCAAGCATTACTTAGGAGAGATCATTTGCTACTTACGAAATAGAAATTTGAATTTCTTATAATGGCCAAGTTGTGAGTTCTCTGTCCTGTATGTACTAAAGTCTTTAGACTTAGAGGTCGTTATTAGTAAAGATACATTTTAAAGGAAAAGTTCAGCCAAAAATGATCATTCTGTCATCGCTTAACTTCATGTCGCTCCAAACCTATATGACTTTTTGCGCAAAAGGTGAATTTTGGAAGCATATCCTGACCAGTCCTTTCCATACAATGAAAGTTAATGGGCACTGGAGATGTCAAGCTCCAAAATGACAACAAAACACCTTAAAAGTATCGAACAAGTACTCCATATCAGTATAATCAATGATGTCAATGGTGTCGATGCCCCATTTTATAGTCCACAAGACTTTTATAGCCAATTTCAGAGCTTGGGAGAGATTATTTTCAGAAGAAAAGCTGAAATTTTTGTTCCTCACTGATTTGGTATATAGTACACAAGTTGCAGGACTATTTTTATGGTACTTATGTTTTTTTGTTTGTTTGTTTTGTCATTTTGGAGCCTAAAAGACCCAGTCCCCTCTCATTTCCATTATTGTACACTACTGTTGAAAAGCTTGGGGCCAGTAAGATTTTTTGTAAAGAAATTAAAACAGTTATTCAGAAAGGACGCATTAAACTGATCAAAAGTGACAGTAAAGACTTTTACAGTAAAGATGCTGTTTTTTTCCCCACTTTCGATTCATCAAAGAATCCTGAAAAAAAATAAAAGTATTAACGTATAATGGTTTCCACAAAAACATTAAGCAGCTCAACTGTTTCAACACTAATAATGATAATAAATGTTTCTTGAGCAGCAAATCATCATATTAGAGTGATTTCTGAAGGATCACATGACACTGAAGACTGGAGTAATGATGCTGAAAATTCAGCTTTGATCACAGGAATAAAATATAGCTGCGAGCAGCAATTATCAGGATTCAGTTGCTTTAAGGCCTTTAAGGACATGCGTAAAAATGTATTATGTTTTATTTAGCAAGCATGTAACCACTTAGATCATAGATGTAAAAGACCATTTACAGCCAATTTTCCGTAGGAAATTTATGGTCTATAAAGCTTTTTAACAGTCACCGAGGTTGAGCCAAAATCCTAGGACTAGTTCACCAAAGTTAGTTTTTGAAATAATCTCCAATATTTAATGAATCAGTGGGCAGTGGTGGACCTAAAGGCAAAGTTGCTCAGAATGAGGAATTGTACCATGTGGCACGAATGTCATGGCCGTGCACGATACATGATCCTTTACGCACGTAAAAAACTTGAAGGTGCCTTCCGGTGGCCGATTTCTTTTGAATTTCTCACAGACCTCTAGGGCCGTGAATCAAACAGTTTTGTTCCAATCGGCCTCCGTTAACCTTGTCTGATAGCTGCTCAAAATTCAGTGGCAAATGGCGGACATGTTTTTTGAGATGCGTCAATGTCCTCATAGACAGTCATGGCACTGCGGATGAAGACACTGCATGCCAATTTTCAAGTCGATCGGACTAACGGTGAAGTAGTTATAGCCATTTTCATTGTTTTTTTCCATTGCCATTGTTTTTTTCCTGTTATAGCTCCACCAAGTGGCCAGTCGCTGCGTCCTTTTTCACGCGACTGCAGAATGAGCTCTTACATAGGTGTGCTGAGTTTGGTGAAAATATCTCATTCCGTTCACGAGTTATAGCCATTTTAGTAAAAGTGACTCCACCCACTTGGAACGTTTTGGCGGCCCTTAGGGGCTGTGAATCTGAATTTCACAAAAGTAGGTTTTTTCAAATCCAAAATACCCGAAAATTTCGCCTGAACGACGAGTGAATCCGAGACATGTATTTTGTCCGTCTTAAGCCAAGGATTCCAACAATAAAAGATACAACGTTTTAGGATTTCGTACTTTTCACCCCGTCAGGCTGATCAGGGCGAGCCTTGGTGACATTGTAGACAGTGTTTGGTCTGCCCGATCACTTTTAGAGGAGAATGTTGATCCTTGGAAATTTTACTGACCCCAAACTTGGTAGTATATATGAAGAAGAGTGGCCAGGATGTTCTCCAAAAATACACCGGACAAAAGAATGTCATACAGGTGTGAGGGTAAATAAAAGATGAGAGAATGTGAATTACTCCTGTAAGGAAGAATCTTTAGTAGACTAAGAACTGGAATAGCCTTTTCCTGTCCTCTTCATACAGTACAAACATTTACCAAATTGTCTCTGACCCTTCCAGACTCTTCCAGCTCCCAGATGGTCCTGATGACATCAGGACTGGGTGAGAGCTTTTTGGCAGAGACAGAGATGTGATTCTGGAGCTGCCTATGTTTGCTTGCACTGTACGACTATTGCAAGACCACCAGTTAGAGTGCAACCTCTCACACCGCATGACCTGTAGCACTTAGAGCAAGACAGTTCAAAGCTGGAACAAAAACCTTAAACACCAAGTGACTTATAATACGCAATAGTGAATTATTTATTTTACAGATGTACAGTCTATTTATAAATGAGTATTTAACCGATAACAGTATACTCTGTTAGATAAGCTGTATAGGGTTGATGTGATGGCCTGTTGCCTGAATAAATCAGTTTACACATTTTTAAATGCTTTTTGCTCTGATTTTTTTTTTTCTTTTCTTGCTGTGTCTGACCTGACAGTTCAAATATTGTGATAAGAACTACATCAAAGAGATATACATGGTTAGTATTGAATGGTCATATTTTGCAGTGGAATGGGTTATGGCATATACCAACAGGGGGTAACTGATAAAACTAACCAGCCAATCCTTTCAGTTACTGTAAATTTAAAATGTAAAAACCCCAATTACTCTTTAATATCAGTTATAAACTCGCTATATAAAATGCTTGATTCTAATATTCAATCACAGCATTCAGAGGTATATTTTCTAATGCAACATGTTCCGGAATTAAAAATCCCATTCTTTTTCTCCATAGGGGAAGTGATTTTGAAGGATAACAAAGACAGAACTACTGTGAGCTACAAGGTTGTTAATTAGTGGTAAATGCTTTTGTTGAAACCATCAGCCAACATTATTTAAATGTTTAAGAGCAGATTTTCTGGTGGAAAACTACATTACCCATGATTCTGCAAAGAAATCTCCAGTAATCTCCACTGAAACAAACAAACTGTGCCAAAAGAGCTTTTAACCTCCCAAGAAGCACAGCGAATAATGTAATCGCGTCAATCTCCCTAAGCTTTAAAACTATGGCACTTAAATATTTGTTAAAAAATTAAATTATTTCAATGTGCACACAATCAACATCTTTTAATCAATAGATTTATATTTATCTCTCATTTTTAACTTGATTTTGTCGTTTGCAATGATTGTAGTTCTTCCCCTCATTAAAGCTGTTCTTTGGAAATCAGACAAAGACAACGGCACAAGACTTTGTAATTAACGGCTTTAATGAGGGAAAGAACTACAATCCCATGAAGCACTGCAAATGACAATCTAATAAAAAAAGATGGAGAATATAAAACTAATTTCAAGTTGTTGATTACATTTATAGAAACAATATATTTTAAGTGTATTGCAAAATGATAGACTACAGAACAATTATATATAAAACAATAGTGGATTTAAGAATAATTTATGCAATTTTATATTATTTATTCGAAAGAATTAAAAGAGCAGTTTCATCTTTGTCCTTGCATTGTTCAACTTATCGAGGTTGATAAAGTAATCAGTAATAAGTAATGCAATACTTTTTAGAGAGTAATTAGTGCAGTAATCTAATTACACTGTTAAAGATGTAATTAGTAGCTAGTAATTAATTACTAGTAGTAACCAAAACTGTATATACAACTCGAGATCAAATTGATTGCATCATTCACGGTGCTTCATTGGAGCGGCCATTTCCTGCAAGCTCTCCAACTCTCTAATTGGTGGAATTTTCTGTAGAGCATTGTGGGTAATGTAGTTTTTCACTACAAATTCAGCTAATTATGATCAGGATCAACATGATCATTTTTAAAAACAATTGTGGGCTGATGGCTTAAACAAAAGCATATAGTATTGATAAACAACCTCAGAAATCACAGTAGGTCTGTCTTTAAAGGGTCATGGGCGGCCAAGGCTCATTGATGCACGTGGGGAGCGAAGGCTGGTCCGTGTGGTCCGATCCAACAGACGAGCTACTGTAGCTCAATTGCTCAAGACGTTAATGCTGGTTCTGATAGAAAGGTGTCAGAATACACAGTGCTTCACAGTTTGTTGCGTATGGAGCTGCATAGCCGCAGACCAGTCAGGGTGCCCATGCTGACCCCTGCCCACCGCCGAAAGTGCCAACAGTGGGAACGTGATCATCAGAACTGGACAACGGAGCAATGGAAGAAGGTGACCTTGTCTGATGAATCACATTTTCAGGGGTCTAGTGGAGTCCATGCCTCGACGGGTCAGAACTGTTTTGGCAGCAAAAAGGGGGACCAACACAATATTAGGAAGGTGGTCATAATATATATATATATATAATCAACACGAGATCAGCTCTATTACATAATTTGCGGTGCTTCATGGGAATGAAGCATAAATTTCCTGCAAGTTCTCCAACTCTCTGATTGGTGGAGTTTTCTGTACAGCATTGTGGGTAATGTAGTTTTTCACCACAAATTCAACTGTTAAACATGATAATTTTTTTAAAATAAGTTGATGTGGGCTAATGGCTTCAACAAAAAAATATAGTATTGATAAACAACCTCAGAAATCACAGGTCTGTCTTTAAAGATTTATAAGTTGTTGTAAAAAAAGATCTACTTCATTATGGAGAAAATGAATGGAGTTTTTACTTCTAGAACTGTTCCTATATTCGCCATAATCCATGGCAATGTTGTAATATGAAACCACTCATCCAGTGTCACTTTAAAGTAAAATTATAAAATAATTTAAACTCAAATAAAGCCATGTAATAAGTGACTGCCATTGTACGATAACTGTACATTATTTCTCATTTATATTGCTCGCACCTGATCAGTGGTGGTTTATGATCCTGACAGACCGTCTCTCCAGTGAGCACCTGTCTGTTTCCATTACACAGGTGTGTGTGCTTCAGAAGCTTCAGTGTGGTGTCTGGTGTCCTCTAATGCTGTTTGATGTCACCATCTTTTCACAGTCTCCTTCATTTGGATTCAGGTAGTTGTGCACCGTAAATACGATACTCCTACTCGGAATACATCCAAGCATTAAAAGTGCCATAGCGCAATGAAAAAAGGCAGACATTACCATTACAGTCACATTGGCGTCATGTTTCAGTGCTTCAGTACTGTTACAGCAGCTCCTGTGCAAAGCTGATTATGTTGTTTATACCATTTAGAACAACTGCGATCCACATTTAAGCCTTCCCAGACCCTTGTGCTTCATGCATTTTTAACCTGCACTTTCTCTTTGGCACAGCGGTGTGATATGGTTAAAAGCTTGCTGTTTTTAGAGAGACGTTTTTCTCAGGAAATCAACTTTAGAGTTAGAGCAGTTTTTGAGTATTTCAGATGCAGTTTTAGCACAAGGGTATTAAAAGCGTTTGTGTAGTCAATAATTTAATCCACTGCAAAGGCTTCCAATGTACTGTGGAGTTCAAAAGCTTTGCAGCATGCAGCCAAGAATCTGTAAATCCGAACAAGTTGGCAAAACTCAAAAAATTTGAGGCAATCAGTTGCCTCAAAATTTTTAAGTTAAGAAATTCAAAGTTTAAGCAAGCAGAACTGGCAGATTTTTATTTTGTACTCATACATTTTAATTGTTCTTAACTTGAAATGTTTGAGTACATTAATTCATACATTTAACTTAAAATTATCATGTAACCTCAATGTGAACATTCTTTAACATTATATAACACTTAATTTTAGCATTTACTCTCCCTTTCGAGTGCCATGGGCAAAGCATGCTGGGAAACAGAAATCCCAGCTCAGTTTCAGTTAAACTTAAGTTCATCTAAATTAAAAGAAATAAGTTTATAAAACTCAAAACAATGAAACAGTTCAGTTTACTTGAAATATGTCAGTTCTGTGAACTTGAAAGGAAAAGAAAGTGTTAAATACTCATAAAAGTTAATTTGACTGAACTAATTTGTTTAATTTAAGTTTGTCCTACTCAAACCAATTCATTATTTTGAGTATTAGGGTTTAGAGTAGCACCTTTTCTTTTATGATAAGGAGACTGGCCAGTGCATATGGAGACTCTCCATAGACGTAATGGTTTTATACTGTACAAACTGTATATTCTAGCCCCTTACCCTAACCAGACCCCTAAACGTACAGAAAACTTTTTGTAATAAAAAAAACCCCTGTTTTTAACCCCTGGTTTTAAGCCATTTTTAAGACACTTCCTGTCCTCATAAACCACGTTTATGTTGTAATACCCATGTCATTATACACATTTTTGTCCTCATAAACCATATACACAAGAACACACACATATAGCCATTTTTTTTTAGTGGTAATATGAATAACTTTTGTATAAAGGTAATATTACACTTGCAATTATGCTGCTGGTCTGAATATCATGGCATTCAGTACAACAACACTCTTGTTTGAGTGATACTGCTTAATTATATTGTATTCAGTATATAGCACAGAGTAAGGGTGTACTCACACTAGGCACGGTTGCTTTGAACCAAGCCTGAGTGCGACTGTCCAGCATAACATTATGACCACCTTCCTAATATTGTGTTGGTCCCTCTTTTGCTGCCAAAACAGCCCTGACCCGTCGAGGCATGGACTCCACCAGACCCCTGAAGGTGTGCTGTGGTATCTGACACCAAGATGTTAGCAGCAGATCCTTTAAGTCCTGTAAGTTGTGAGGTGGAGCCTTCATGGATCGGACTTGTATGTTCAGCACATCCCACAGATGCTCGATTGGATTGAGATCTGGGGAATTTGGAGGCCAAGGGTGCTTCTCACTTCTTATTTGTGCATCCTCATTTCCTTTCCTCACTTCCTTTCCTCGTGTCTTAGCTCCACCCTTTCAGGATGCAAGGGAAGGACAAAAGGAAAAGGACGGAGAATTTGAATCAAGTGAAATGATACATCCCCACTCCCTTTAGCGTCACTTCAAAGCGTCATCAGCTGTTATTTAAAAAAAATTATAATAAATATTAATAAAGCAAGATGCCCAGTTGAAATATATGAGATGTAAAGTTTATTTAAACTGCAAAAGTAAAGCATACATTTAAATTATTGTGACAGATATGAAGGGGGAGGAGAATTTATACGTGCATCAGGTTTTTCAACGAGAAAGACTTCTGCAAAGGATACACCTGTGTATCCTCGCTCATGACTCCTCAGGAAGCTTCCTCACTCCTTGTTCCTTGCCTCCTCGTGGTGCAATTAGAGAATTGAGATGTCCTTCAAGATGGCTGAGTTCGATTGGTTTTCGGGTCATAGGATGGAGGACGGAGGAGCGAGGAAACGAGGAGGGATATTGAGAAGCACCCATAGTCAACACCTCAAACTAATTGTTGTGCTCCTCAATCCATTCCTGAACCATTTTTGCTTTGTGGCAGGGAGCATTATCCTGCTGAAAGAGGCCACAGCCACCAGGGAATACCGTTTCCATGAAAGGTTGTACATGGTCTGCAGCAATGCTTAGGTAGGTGGTACGTGTCAAAGTAACATCCACATGGATGGCAGGACCCAAGGTTTCCCAGCAGAACATTGCCCAAAGTATCACACTGCCTCCGCAGGCTTGCCTTCTTCCCATAGTGCATCCTGGTGCCATGTGTTCCCCAGGTAAGAGACGCACACGCACCCGGCCATCCACGTGATGTAAAAGAAAACGTGATTCATCAGACCAGACCACCTTCTTCCATTGCTCCGTGGTCCAGTTCTAATGCTCACGTGTCCACTGTTGGCGCTTTCGGCGGTGGACAGGGGTCAGCATGGGCACCCTGACTGATCTGTGTCTATGCAGCCCCATACGCAACAAACTGTGAAGCACTGTGTATTCTGACACCTTTCTATGAGAACCAGCATTAACTTCTTGAGCAATTTGAGCTACAGTAGCTCGTCTGTTGGATCGGACCACACGGGCCAGCCTTCGCTCCCCACATGCATCAATGAGATACTGACCACTGCAGACCGGGAACACCCCACAAGAGCTGCAGTTTTGGAGACACTCTGACCCAGTCGTCTAGCCATCACAATTTGGCCCTTGTCAAACTCGCTCAAATCCTTACGCTTGCCCATTTTTCCTGCTTCTAACACATCAACTTTGAGGACAAAATGTTCACTTGCTGCCTAATATATCCCACCCACTAACAGGTGCCGTGATGAAGAGATGATCAGTGTTATTCACTTCACCTGTCAGTGCTCATAATGTTATGCCTGATCAGTGTATGCATATAAATAATGGCAGCAAGAAATGCTGCCAAGGAAAGTGCTTTAAATTATGCAATTTAGTGTAATTTTCAGAGGATCTGATTGAATATCATCAGACCTTTTCATTATTCCAAACAGCAGCATATTTATTTTCTAGGACTGCAACTTTGTAGGTACATTCCTTTGCTGGAACATTGCATTACTGGCAGAGAAAGTCTGAATTCACTTTTATTTGGCTTTATAAGCTGTTCTCTCACGTACTATGATATCTACTGTTCCACAACTTTGAATAAGCAGCTCTCTATTTCCGGCCAGGGATCAAATGCAGAAATGGACACCAGGTATAGTCGTGTCGCCTTCCTAATGTCTATCTCCTCTCTCATACAGCAGCTGCCAGGAAAGGCATATAATAAGGAAGGAGATCATTGTCTATAATTAATGAAAGGCCTCCGATCAATCTACAAAGCTGCTAAAGAAATGAGACAAATGGAAGGCCAATTTTCCAGTGGGTAATGCTGTAATGAATCCTCTTCACTGACAGGAGTATGCTAAAGGATTCAGCATGATGAAATACTCATTAGTCTGAACTATATAAGAGTCTGGAAGGAACCGAAATGAGGTCTGAGCCAGGACACGTAGTGCACAAAAATGTTGAAGGAGTCTAGAATTATCCAGTCTTCTAATTATCTAATCTTTCATTAGTCAATGAATCATGAATTCAACCAATTTGTTCAAAAACACCAGTTCATTCAGGAATGAAACACACTACTGTGAACAATATGCTTTCTCGATAAATAACAATAACAAAACAATATTCTTTCTCATTAAAACTACTAATGCTTTAAGTTTATATATTTTATCAGTGTAACGTATCTGCTAGTTGTGATGATAAATCATTAAACAAGATTTTGATGTTACAAAAAAAAGATGTTTTCCTTCGTAAGCTTGTCAACTATGTTACAGTCAAACTGTATAGTTTTAAGAATATCATGCAGAAATCCAGTCCATGTGGATGTTAACTATGTTAACCCTGAAATAACATCAAAAGCAGCAGTCTAGATATTTAAAATGTAAAAAATCAGTCAAAACATAGTAATCAATGATAGTAACATAGTTGACAGTTTGACTACTTCAGCCTCATAATTTCAATGGCAGGCCTTGTCTGGTCAACTAGATGTTATTTTCTTGATCAGGTTAACCTCACATTTTAATATTAATTTGAAATAAAATCATAAAAAGAGAGCGATTAGAGAGCAGACGACTTCATATGCTTTCAAATCGCTCTCGCTGTACTTTGGTGTCATAAACCGATCGGTCTGCACAGCACCCCTTCAAGTCCAACACACCTATAGTGCTCAAAATGTACAAAATCACATCACATGATGCTGGTCACATGGTTTTGGGATAAAGCATGTTTTAGTTTTCAGGGGGTGTTTGATTAGTTACATAGTTGACAGAATTTTTGCAAACAATAAAATGAAATATTTTGAAAGAAAATTAAATTTAAACTCTATTTTTCTAATGTATTTAGATTGTAGAAATAACTTTAATATAGATAATCTTGACTTTTACGTTTTTTAACCATTATTATGAAGACCCACTCATTTCAAAAAACAGACATTGCAAAAATTACAATTTATGGGACATAAAGGCAATTTCAAGCAAACAGAAAAACAGAGTGCATAAAATAATCGTGTGAGATTATAGTATGCATTCTTAGCAACCACCCCGAGTACCCTAGCAACTGCATAGCAACACCCTAGCAACCAACGGAATACCTTAGCAACCGCATAGCAACACCCTAGCAATAACCCCAAGTACCCTAGCAACCGCATAGCAACATCTTAGCAACCACCCCGAGTACCCTAGCAACCGCATAGCAACACCTTAGCAACCACCTCGAGTACCATAGCAACCTCATGGCAACACCTTAGCAACCACCCCGAGTACCCTAGCAACCGCATAGCAACACCTTAGCAACCACCCCGAGTACCATAGCAACCACATGGCAACACCTTAGCAACCACCCCGAGTACCCTAGCAACCGCATAGCAACACCTTAGCAACCACCCCGAGTACCATAGCAACCACATGGCAACACCTTAGCAACCTCCCCGAGCACCCTAGCAATCGCATAGCAACACCTTAGCTAAGGTACTTGGGGTGGTTGCTAAGTTGTTGCTATGAGGTTGCTAGGATATTCTAGGGGGTTGCTATGCTGTTCTGGGTGGTTGCTATGTGGTTGCTAGGGTGCTCTGTGTGGTTGCTATGCTGTTGCCATGGTGTTCTAGGTGGTTGCTATGATAGATAGATACCCTAGCAACAACCCCAAGTACCCTAGTAACTATCTATCTATTTCTAATCTATCTCATCTGATTCTATCTATCTATCTAGCTTTTAAAACTACAAAACTAAACTATTTCAAACTGAAAAGCTTCAAACTACAAGCTTTTAAAACTTCTTCAGACTTTCTGGCTAGGCTTTTTCGAGCCAACTTAAAGTTAGTCTACAAACTTTTTTATCTAGTTAACGTTACTGTAGTATGAAGCAGAGCGGGATCGAGTGTTGTGGGAGCTGAACGAGGCGATTGCGCAACACACGCCTCACGAGCAGCGGAACTTTTATTATGCCACAGTCGCCGGCGCTGCTTCCGCTTTTCCGGTCATGAGTATGGCCCTGTCCCAAATGGCACACTTCTATGCACTTACGGTCTTGTGGACTTACAATGGCTGCCGCGTGCGTGTGTCCGTTAAGTCCACGAGACCGTAGGGTGTCCCATTTGTCAATTTTGAGCTTCAGAAGGGTGACGTTATGTCATGAAAGTGCGGACTCGTAGGAAGGCCGTGAGTGTTTAGGGTGTCATTTGGGACAGGGCCTTCGAGGTAAAGCAGCCCTGTTCAACATATTAGATACATTTGAGAGTGTTGAAAATGATGTTATAACGTTACTCTGTGCGTTCGCTCGGTGGCTGCTGTGAGACACTTGTTTGAGACACACTGCAGTAAGACAGATCGATTTTAGAATATCATATTAATAAATGCTGGATGGCTTGTTGATAAATGGCATGCAATAAATTTTAAAACGTATTGTGTGATGGAGAAAATGCTGTATTACTGTTACTAAAAATAAAGCATCTGATTATGCTATGTTAGCTACTTGACAAAATAGTGTTTTTCTCTGAGGCATGGTAAAGCATGGTACTCACAAAAAATCAAGAAAATTAGATTTAAACAATAAGACTAAACGTGTTGAGCTATATAACAATAATTAGTTTTCTGTCTATAAATATATCAAAACAGTTGTTCCCTTGTCTATTAAAACATGTAAATATTAAAGCGTCTTTGGTGTTTCCATGGTTTCTACAAAATAAAACCAGAAACCGAAGGTCAACGCGGGTACGACGCAATTGACAGGCGACTCCTCACACGTCCCGGAGCCTTGGGTAAAAGTGCAATTTTCTCACAATTTACAACTAGTTGCAAACATTTGGGATATTGTAAGTACTCAAGTGAACAAAATATATAACACTGGCCTAGTGGCTTTTAGATATTTTACTGCAAAATTCTTACATATTGCACCTTTAAATATTAGTACAGTTAAAAAAAAAAAAAGAGTCCCACTTTATATTAATAAACGCTGCTTTTTAAACAGTCTCAAGGTGTTAATTTATGCAGTCATGCTGGAACCTGTCAGACAAATTACCAGATAGTTCTTGTCAGCTCTGTTGATATGCTTTACTGACCCTAATTAGTGCTTGTAATTGTTTTGACAATTACAATGAAGGTTTGTTAGCACACTGTTGCTAGGTGCTTGTATCCACCCACTTAATCAGCACTGGACCCTCATGACCACCAGTGGGCACTCCTACATCAGCACTGCCGCTCCACGGCTACAGCGACGTCACATGGCACCAAAAACAGACACCCGTGAATCATAGTAGTGCCTGGAGGTGACGCTGCCAAAGTGCACAGTCCAAACCCATTGTTTAAAATAGTTTTATTTGTTTTAAAATATACATCAGTTTACAAATTCAGAAAATAAAATCATTCCAGTCATAAGCATCTTTTTTTTTTTTTTTTTTTTTTAGGGGAAAAATAATCGGCGCATGGTACATCTACACAACCATGGAAGCTTTACCTGATTAAGTAAAATTCAAAATAAACAGGCATGAGGAGAAAATCAAAATGAACAAATGACAAGGGAAAAAGCACCGTTGCTACAGTTACACACACATAAGACCGCTAGACAAGGTATGTGGAGTATGCACCAGAAATCTGCCTGAAGAATTCAGAAGACAAATGGTAAAATCACACACATCTGAAATAAGTTTATGGAAGCCAACACCATCAACATTAATTGGTTTTTGCACCCTTAAAATATCACCTCACAATCATATGACATCCCACCACCATGTTAAAGCATCAGGACAGTAAGATTTAGAGTTTCACAGACCTTATGTCCAACTTCAAAAACAACACAATCCAAGTAAATTAAGTACAAACAGCAAAGAAAACAAAACAGCATCCTGATTTCATCAAGTATTAAAGGGATAGTTCACCCAAAAATGAAAATTTTTATTACTCACCCTTATGTCGTTCCAAACCCGCAAGACTTTTCTTCATCTTTGGAACACAAATGAAGATCTTTTTGATGATATCTGAACACTTTCTGTCCCTCCATTGACAGCTTAGCAACTACCACTTTCAAGCCCCAGAAAGAGAGCAAAGACATCATTAAAGTAATCCATGGTTTAACCTCAATTTTATGAAGCGATAAAAGTGAGACCACTTTATTTACAAAAAATTAATCTCCACCTCGTTCCCGTAACATCGTCTTCTCTTGCGTATGCGCGCTGGGAGATTAATATTTTGTAGATTTAGTGGTAAATTATGTTTTTTGCGCAAACAAAGCGCTCAACCACTGGAGTCATGTGGATTACTTTAACAATGTCTTTTCTACCTTTCTGGGGCTTGAATGTGGTAGTTGCGTAGCTGTCAATGGGGGGAACAGAAATCTCTCAGATTTCATCAAAAATATCTTCATTTGTGTTCTGAAGATGAACGAAAGTCTTACAGGTTGGGTGAGTGATTGACAAAATTTTCATTATTGGGTGAACTAAACCTTTAAATTACTTATAGAATTGTAAGGACTCTACAAAAAAAAGCACAACTAACAACTTGCTTTCGTAATGTTACACATTTTCGAGTCAATGACAAAATGTAAGGCAGAACTTGATTTTATCTATCAGGAATTGATTGGATCGAGGATTGTCGTTCCATACCAGAATGGAGCCTGAATGAGAGCTTGTTGAATCAATGCTTAAACCAGGGCTTAGCAGTGGATAATGTTTAACTTTATCATCAGTAAAGGGGGAGTGAGTTATTACATTTTAATGAAAGATTACTAAGACAGTAAAATCAGTAATGTGTATTAAAATAACAGGGTCAATTTTCACCTTAATGCAAGTGTATTAGTCAACAACGAAGGCTAATTTCAGAGTCAGCTTGACTTGACATTTTAAATCTTGTTGATGGTTATATGAACGTTGGTCTACTGATGAATAAAAGCGTTTATATATCAGATCAAAGGAAAAGGAGTGCAGATTATGCACCGTCTTGAAGGTTAAAGAGAAGATATCATGAATTGAATATGTTTTTTCATCACAGACACGTCAACTCTGGACAGAAGTGGGACTGGAATGTATTAGTTGGAAGATAACCTTGACTTCTTTTTGTTAATTCTTTAGATTTCTCAGCAAAGACTTGCGCACCACACGCCTGAGGGTCACCTTGGATTAAATAAGATGTGCGCGTCTCTTATGTGTGCAATTAAATTTGAGTTATTAAAGTTGTATGAGAGCAGAAGTGAAAGGCTTATTTATACACGGAGTGTATTAAACACATCCTGGCCATTGTCATGTCTTTTTTGTATTTATTTGCACAACCTGGGGCCTGTGTAACATCTGATGAGACTAAATTATTTAAAGGCATCCATTTCCACATGCAAGAGACTGTACTCTGTCTCTTTAAAACATCACAGAACTATTTTAGAACATGATAGATAAAATATTAATTATTCAGCATGGTGGGTAGTTACACTTCAATTAATCATGGGCTATTAGTGGTTCTCCCATATATTGCGAAGCAAGATTGATAACTACATACAAAGAGACCAAAGTGTAACACAAGAAGAGTAAGTGTGGACTTAGGAGCCCTTCGATCACACATTCTGAGAAACATATAGCTGAATTATTCAAGGCGAGGAGTGCTGTGGCAGACCAGCTATGAGGTGAGTATATGGTCAATGTGATTTCACCATGTACAACATGTCCCTGGATCAACATCTTTGATGATCTTGGAACAACATTCCAATCAACCAATCAGATTTGAGGTACAAGTTTACAGTTTATGTCAAGTTTAGGCTTACAACCAGGGTTAGGTGCTTCTACATCAGTGTTATTCATCCGTCATTTCCCTCTGATTTTAGGGATAAGTTATGGGTAGGGTTAGGGGTAGGGATATGGTTAAGACTACATTTTCAGCCAAGAATGTTGTTCCAGGATCAACTAAATATGTTGATTCAGGAACATGTCTTGCTTAGAAAATCACAGTGACCGTGAATATATACAGCAAACATTTTACAAAAGTCTGACGTCCTTCCAGTAATACTGTTAAAACGTAATACGTTCTGACTGGCTGATATGTTCATAAATAAAAGACAAACCTAAAAAAGTGCTCAACATACGCCGAACACTGTTGCATATCACCAGTAGGGTAAATGTCTCAAGTTAGTCAGGGTGGAAGGTGTTCTGTGTCCAATTACTAGAAAACACACAGATTTTTTAAAAGTACAATACTGCATGAAGTACAGTACTCGACCCAGGGTGGGACATCTGGGTAATGACTGGTCAAGAGACTATAAACTTGTAAATGAAAAGAACACAAAGCAAGCAGCTCTTAAAAAGGCAACACAGAGTTTAATCGTCTCTAAAACATATTCATCAAAACAAAAGAATGAGGATGCTTGTAGTGGTCGCATCTGAAACTCTTTGAGAAAAGCTGATAAATGTTAAAATGCTATTTGAACAAGGCTTGAAATGAAATGACTGAAATTTAAGACTGGAACAGAAAAAAATAACTTGCAGAAAATATCTGCTGGACAGACTGATCATCCATTATCAAGAGAATTCAGATTTCCACACAAAAAAATACACACAGAAAAACACACTAAATGATGGCGGGATGCACATTCCCCTTAAAATACATACAGCAGTATATGATTAGTTAACAAATAATAAGGAACCAAAGGAAATGGATGCTACATAAAGATGATTACATTCGTTAAGATCAAAACATGGCTTTCCTTGAAATTAGGGTTTAAAAAAAAAACAATGTGTTTGTGTCAGTGCCTCTCTAACAAACAAAGGCATGTTTTGTGGCTGAAATCTCTGTGTTTTAGCTCACTGTTTTTGTCTGTCTACTGTATGCAACATTCTTTATTTAGAAGTCAGTAATGTCATCATATCAGACAGAATGCTTTGCTATGGTTCAAGTTTTTGTGGTGTTTTTACACAGTACTGTATGCATAGTTTAAAAAAATATTAATATGCCCTCTGAATGGCAATTTGTGCCGTCAGCAGTGAGGGGACGCATTTATACACCTCTAAATTTGAGGACATGAAATACTAATGACACATCCAAATGTTTCAGCCTAAAATATTTTACTCTTAAATACTGATCTTTGAAAAATAAGGAATATTTTCCAGATTAAATAATTAAAATGCCAAAATACAGCACTGTTTGGGTTGCATTTCCATTGTATTACAGTGTAATAACTAATGAGTAATAATGTAAGAGTTTGTATACCTTCTCATTTCATTTTACGACAGGGTTCAGTAACCCGTGCACTTCTTGTATACTTCTGCAAGTGCTTAACTGATTTGAGGGGACACTTTAGACCAGTAAAAGACAAATAAATACAAAAAAAAAAACTAACTCTAAATATTTACTTAAAATCATAATCAGTTTTAAATACCATTAGTCAAACAAAACAGGTCAGAATGAAAATCAGGAAGTATATCCATGTACTTGATCACTGAAACACATACTGAATACATCAAAATCCTTTCATAATTCATGTTGTTTATTAAAGTACAAAAACTGTCCTTAGGTTGGGTGTTGAAATACAGTGGTAGATCAGTGAAGAGAGGTAACTGAAAATCTGAGGTGAAGGATCCTCTCAGTTTATGATGACTAAAAGCAGACTAAAGGAACAAGATGTTCTTTTAAAGGGTGATGGAGAGCCCCCTCTGTCAGAGCAAGGGTTAGGCACTGAAAATTGACATGAGAGTCCCATAGATTACATTTAACCTGCTTCAACCAGCAGAATGCCTGACACAGTGGTATCTGTGGCCATTTGGTACCATCCCATCTTCCACAACATCGGACTTGTACTGGGATACTGGATAGATATCCTTATCTGGCTAGAAAACTCTCACCCGAGGGCAAAAGTAAATGTCAAAACATCCATTACGTGAGATGCTCCATGTCTGCACAGTGCCACAGGGATCAATCCTAATGCTGCTCAGTCTTGTTGCCTCTGAAGAACTCTTTCTCTTACAAAAGTGTGATTGTATGGCTATGTCCTGCTGTTGCCCATTCAATCATGTCAGATCAAGCAGAAGCAAGTCTTGGAGTGGTGAAAATCACCTTAAATCAGAATATGACATTCTTGTACAATCCCTGAAGCACTGTCCACTCACTAGCCAGACTAACTGAAGTTGCAGTCTGTACTTTACCACTGATTCCATCAATACCATAGGCTCCACAGATAAGAGAACTCCACGCCTCAAAGAGAGGACAGAATGATGCCTCAGCAACAGCAGCATGATCTGGGATAACTACAGCCAGGCTGATTCGATCCCTTCCACTTGTGTGCTGCTATGACTAGTGATTGCTAGTAAGACAAAGAGCACTCAAGGTAAAAAAAAGAAAAAAAGAAAAGAAAAAGAAAAACAAGCCTGGAAGTCTTAGTCCAGCAAGTTTCCATGTTCTTGGGCTCTGGTAAGGCTGTCTTTACGGTGCAAGTGATGAACCCCCATCCTCTTGGGACTCTTCAGAGGTCGTGTGGAGCCAGTCCGAGGGGGCTTGTCTGTATAATCCTCAAGGGAAGGTAGGACCTTTGATCCAATAACAGGAAAGTCCTGGGGTAGGACATCTCGTTCCTCAGATGAACTTCCTGCCGAGCCCGCATCTTCAGCAAACTCTTGACGCTTAGCAGAGCCTGGACTGCTCTCAATGGTGACCATGGTGTCACCACTAGCACCATCATTGTCAAGTGGATCAAGGGCCATCAGTAGGCGTTCACCCTCTTCCTGGGAAAAGTCACCTCCGTATTGTGTCTTTTTTGCCCGGAGGTCCGCCACGCTGCTGGTGTCTGTATCCAAACTGGACTCTCTACTTGCTGTCCAGCTCTGGGCTGAGGAACCCTCTTCACCGTCAGAGTAAGCACCTCTCAGAGCACCTTCTCCTGATTTTCCATTGTGACTTCTTTGGAGATCCTTTACCGTCTCACTGCTAAAGGACGTACGGTTGACAAGGGAGCCTTCTGAAGATGGTGCCATTTTTTCTACAAACATGCGCTGCCAGTTGGCCAGTAGGTCCTCCTCAGAACTCCCAGAGCTGGCAAAGGCGCTGGGGGGCTGAGGGGGGCTGCTAAAGGGACTTGAATGACTGGAGAGAGTGTCCGTAGCATCCATCTGTGGAGGTGTGCGCTGGTGAGAAGCATGCCCTCCGCCGGAAGATGAGGAGGTCCCTGACCGCCAACCCCCATCAGATACAGCAGGGCTATTGGGCACGGTGCGTTGGCGCTCAGCTGCCTCCTCATCGTTCTGTACAAGACTTAGAGAAATGGCCTGACGAGTAGCATAGGTGCAGTTGGGCAGTGGGCTGTTCTTGGGGATCTTGACTTTGTCATCTGAAGTGAACTCAATTACTTTGCGTCCAGGGTACAATGGGTTTGGTGGTGGAGGAGCTGGGTAAGGATTCAACTTCTCAAAAGAGGGGGCTGCCCCATCTTCTCCCGTCGGACCGTCTAGACTCCCCTGGCTTCGACACATGCCATTTACATGCTGCTGATCAGAACCAGCTCCCGCAGGAGGCCTGGCATGAACAGGACCACCATTCTCATGCCCTCCACCATCATCTTGCGGTCCTGTCATGTCCACGTGTACGAATACATCCTCAGCCACTGGCCGACCTGCACTGCTGCTTGACTGGGCTGAGTTGAGCACCAGCGGCTCCGGCTTCTCAAGAACACGAGCAATCACCGAAGTGGGCACTACGTCTGCGGGAGTCAGGCTTAGAGTGTCAGGATCCTGGGCTTGAGCTCCCTGAGAGCCCTGAGTCTTGTTAGGCAAGCTGCTCTTCATGTGCTTGTTCACCATGTCCTGTAGCTCATATGGCAACTGCAAAACATTATAGAGATAATAAACACACAGACAACAAACATGACTAGGGATCATTTTCCAGCAGTATTGTTTTTAAACCAATTTTTAAAAAATATATATTATGCATAAAAAGATTGAAACCTATCCTGGAAAAAAAAAAAAAAAATGGATAATGAGCCTGGATAATGAGAACTTTATTGTAACCATGAACAGGCATTCAAATGGCCTCATTCTGAATAAATGAACAGGGTCAATTCAGTTTATAGTGACAAGCTTTTTAAGGACCAACCAAAGTCCTTAAAGGATTAGTTCACCCAAAAATGAAAATTACCCCAAGCTTTACTCACCCTCAAGCCATCCTAGGTGTATATGACTTTCTTCTTTCTGATGAACACAATCTGAGTTATATTAATAAATATACTGACTCATTCAAGCTTCATAATGGCAGTGAATGGGACCAAAGACTATGAAGCTGAAGAAAGTGCATTCATCCATTATAAACATACTCCACACAGCGCTGGGGGGTTAATAAAGGCCTGAACAGGGTTCTCACTCTTTTTCAGAGATCATTTTCCAGGACTTTTCCAGGACATTTCAAATTTCATGATGATGGGAATAAA
Source organism: Ctenopharyngodon idella (assembly GCF_019924925.1). Taxonomy (NCBI): domain Eukaryota; kingdom Metazoa; phylum Chordata; class Actinopteri; order Cypriniformes; family Xenocyprididae; genus Ctenopharyngodon; species Ctenopharyngodon idella. Next base: position 34,076,590 of record NC_067232.1, read on the forward strand.
ATATAAGGATCACATATTCAATGAAGGGTATAAAGCACCTTTACATGTTCTATAGCTTTCTTTTTATTACCATCTCTTTTTGCATCCTATCCTGTTCTAATTTTGTATCCGGTCATTGTACTTCACTGTCTTTTCTTTTTTGGAAAGCACACATTCTATATTTATTTTAAGTTATGTTATATATTCATATTATATTAACCAACTATTTAATAAAATGACACAAAAAATCACTAGTAATAATCTAGTGTTTTAATAAAATAACAAACAGTATATCACAATTGTATAAATAACGCAACAAGTTTAATGTTTTAAAATAAATACAATTTAGAATAGAAAGAGGAAAGGAAAGATGCTTTAAAAATTAAACTCTTACCACTAGCAGGTGGCAGCAAATAACAGTCTTAATGAGTGAATCATTGGAGTCACTCTATCAAACGATTCATTCAAAACGCTTATTCATTTAGGAATGAAGAAAAGACGGTCTTCATGAATGGGTCATGAATCGTTTCTCAAACGATTCGTTCAAAAACGAAGATTCATTCGGCAAAGAAACGCCACTGTACTGCATGTTGCTAAGAGAAACGTTCTGCTCCGGCATTGTTTGGAACTACTATGGTTGGTGAAACAGAGCAAACAGACAATAGTTTGTCTAAAAAGGAAGTCACTTATATTGACGTCTTGTTTAGTGAACTGTTGCAGAAAATCAGTATCACGTTTGCAAACGTGCCTTTATTACGTTTATATAAGTACTATTATATATTACCGGCCTCCGCCTCATGTTCACAAGTCTGTGCTGCACTATGAACATGCAATTATCGCTGTGCATCGCGTCAGCATCTCATTTTCACTTCCTATATCGTTCATAAAACAGGTTTGGGAAGTTTGGGTCTGATTTGTCATGGGGGTGCAACGATTCTAAATAAAACAGACTTAACAAATCGATAACCTTAATGACGTCACGCATGCTGTAATTCGCCGTGCAGACCCCTTGCACATGCGTATCAAAATAATTACTTTACAATAATATTAACAAGGTAATTAAATATTACCTGCATACCAGTGAACATTTGCTGCAAACATTCGAGCATTTAAATCCTAGCACCTGAAACCCGCCAGCACGAGACAGCGTCCAAAAAAAGCGCACCATGAGATCACGTGTCAAAACTCAGCGTCCCTGAACAGAGCGCTTTCTGTTACTAACGTTAATTGTTTCAACCAGTTGTCGGCCAGGACAATCTCAGTTTTCTCTCATTTTCCATGTGTTTTCCAGGACTGGAAAATTGGTCATTAATATTCCAGGATTTCCAGGACGCGTGGGAACCCTGCTGAAGTGATGTGTTTGTTTGAAAAAAAAAGAAAAAAAAAAAAATCCATATTTAACAAGTTATGAAGTAAAATATCAAGCTTCCGCCAGACTGCCTTCCGTATTAAACTTACAAAGAAAGTGTAACGCCTCTCGCAGTTCAAAACGTTTACGCTACATCGTACGGCTGCCGTATTCGCAACGCAACGTCGGGTGCGCTTTTTTGGTAAGTTGAATATGGAAGGCGGTCTGGTGGAAGCTAGATATTTTACTATTTACCCCCCGGAGCCGTGTGGAGTACGTTTATGATGGATGGATGCACTTTCTTCAGCTTCATACTCGTTGGTCCCGTTCACTGCCATTATAAAGCTTTGATGCGTCAGTATATTTATTAATATAACTCTGATTGTGTTCATCAGAAAGAAGAAAGTCATTTACACCTAGGATGGCTTGAGGGTGAGTAAATCTTGGGGTAATTTTCATTTTAAATTGAACTAATCCTTTAAAATATGACTGCACAATTCTTACGTGGAACACAAAAGTAGAAATGTAAGAATGTTTACATTGTCTTTCCCATACAATAGAAGCAGCAGTGATTAGGTAAAGCTCCAAAAAGGACAATAAAGTACTCTAAAATAGCCCAAACAACCTTCTTCTGTGTTCCAAAGAAGTAAGTTTAAGAGAGGTTTGAAATAACAAAGATGAGAATCTTCTTTCTTGGGAGAATTTTGCCTTGTCTAGTCCAATATTTTTTTGGGGACCACTTATGTTACGTAGCTTTTACGTACCACTACGTAGCACATTTAGTAGATTTGTAGTAATCTTAAAAGGTACACTAACATGTACTCAATGACACTTGGATGGTAATAGATGTTAGACAAGGCCTATCTACCACACTGCACCAATGAAGGTTATCTCAGTCATGATCAAGAACAGCAGAAAATAGCATCTTTTCATTTAACACCATCCAATGTCTGCTCGCCCTGATGCGAGAAAGAAGAATAAAGAGTAAAAAGCTCACCTCAAATTAGATTATTACCGAAGAGGGGAGACAGACAGAGAAAGAGAGAGAGAGACTAAAAGAAAAAAGGCAGGTTATGAGGCCTTTATTTCATTCTGTAGTATGGCACGGTTTAACGAAGCCAGGCTAGGTCATTGATTTGTGGAAACAAAAGGGAGGGAAAATCAGTGATCACACAGCCTCGTTCAGCTTTATGTTGTAACGATCCTGTGGGGCGGCAAATACCCAAAATGCCCTTACTTCCCCTAGGTGTGAGGGCATGGGAAAATTGACCCATCCACTTCCAAGCATGACCCATTCATGGCCTTCTAGCTTAGAAATCTACATGACGTTCCCTAAATCAATAGTCCCAGGGGGCAGAGTGCATGTGTATCCCATGACCACAGAAGCATCACATGCTAGTGTGGGAAGTCAGATGTTACACAAAGTGCTACAATACTCTGGTCAGAAAATCAGGACAAATTCAGGTATGTTTACAGACCGGTCAACGACCGTCTTTGGGCTTCAGTCAGACAGGAGCTTCCTAGCCAGAAAAATCTTCAGTATAAGACTGGACTTTATCCTGTAAGACAAAAGTCTGACTCCATGAGACTATACACAAGCTCAGCAGCCTAAAATGCACTAAATATACAAATTTATATACGTCTTGAGACTTATAATGACCATGATTATCTATATTTCGTTTAGGTCTACTCGCATCTTCTTCAGCTCATGGCATGATAGTCGTCATCTTCCTAAGCCAACCTAACAAAGAGAAGCCACAATTCTTCTCATTTTTGCAGTGACCTACACTTAACAAAGACTGTATGCCAATTACTGTGCATAATTTCCATCTTTAGCTAAAGATAGAGAATTGCTACATGAGAGCTTCTATAATAACTGTCAGTTTGCCAGCACTGGACTGAAGCATAATGGCTCTCAAGTTCTCAAAGTACTTCTAAAGCCTGTGAGAGAATACACAAGTGGCCTGTTTGATGCATATGTAGTGCAGATCAGTTTGACATTCATTTGGAGAATTTTACAAATGGTGCTTTGCAAGAGGATGCTTTAAAACAGTGGCTTTATGTTAGCAGTACCAGAATGAAAACAGGTAATGGCTTAGGCTCAACTGAGTTTTAAAATAACCAATGGAATAGTCTGTGATCTCTGCTTACAGAGTAATGAATTACAGAGTTCATGAGAGCAGGGCAAGAGGATAATATGGACAGTGAATCAAATATTTTCTAAAAATACCATGGCTCCAGTGAGTTCACTTCATCACTACAGTTCTCATAGAGAGATCACAATTCAGTCACTGCGGTCAATTCAATTAAAAAAGGATGAAGATGGATCCTTTGTGAATTAATTTGCTGCCAAGGAGGAAGATTGTGCGCCGGCAGTCACTCACTCAGTCAGTCAATATGGCAATTGAATTTAATGCCACCTTAATTCTGCATAACCTTAATGTTTGGACAAATGTAACTGAACATGTTTCTCACGCTCTCCAAAACATGTTTAAATCTAAAGGTTTCTGTTTAAATACTTAAACTAGTTTAGAAAAGACAAATTGTGACTTTAATTTCTTTTTAAAAAAGTTAAATTTTAATGATTTTTTGATGTTAGATAAAACAGTGAAGGAAAAGCCAATAAGTGTCTGTATAAATTCAACATCTTCAATATTGTTTAAGTTGGCCGAGAAAATAATCTCATTTTCTATCCATCTTTAAGCAAAATCCCATAAAAATAAAGAAGCAGAGTTAAAGTTAGAGTTAAAGTGCCCCTATTATGCCATTTTAAAGGTTCCTAATTTTGTTTTGGCATCTCCTACAATAGGTTTACATGCATCAAAGGTCAAAAAACACTTCAGTTTTCTCATAATATACATTGGACACCACTTCATTTCTCAGAGTCTGAAAATGGTTCATTCAAAGAATCAATCTCTCTAAACCTCTCCTTTCCACGAACCTACTCTGCTCTGATTGGTCAGAGGGCCCAGTCGGTTATGATTGGTCTACCACTTACAGGCAGCACGTGTCGGAAATGTGATGCCTATTAGCCATATCTGAATTTCAGCTCCAGCGCTTCCTCAGCGCTTGATAAACAGTGATACGAACATTAACGATGGCGTCGGTTTTCCTGTATCAATTCCAGCGCGAGTCCTCATCTTTTGGAAGTGCAGCAAAGTGGATTTGCTTTCACAGAGCAGAAAACAGCATCTTCATGACAAGTCGACAACACGAACCAAACTCTTCCAGTCTCAGCTACAACTACAGTGTTTGAGGGTCAAAGTAGACATTGTTCGCAGGCAGCCAATGAAGACCATAGGCTGGCATTATGCAAATTTCATTTCATTTTTACATAGGTATGTATCGTATGAGGATTGTATACTGGAATTGCTGACGCCTCGTTTCGGCAGTTCAGAATTGATTCTTTTAGGAGACAATAACAATATTTGCCGAGCACTTTGATCTTTAAAACTTTGCAGACCTTTTACATTCACAAACAGCTGTATTACACACTGCATCAAAGGTAATGTTAAAAAAAAAAGCATAACAGGGCACTTTAATGCATTTGAAACAAGACTTGCTTTATTCAGCAAGAAGTTCAAATAAAAAAATTTACAAAAAGTGTTGTCCTTACGTTGGCCTGCACCCATGTTGAATAAACATAGCCAGTGTGTTAAGACTGTCTTAAAAACTAGACTGACCAACTAGCAGTTAGTCAAGGGGTAAGTTATGCTTTTTGATTCAAAATAGACAAATCTACCTAACTGAAAAAGGTATGACCAGTCTTGAAGAAAAAAAAATTGCTGACTAATAGATGACTAGTCCAAGCAGTTTATGCAACCAGGCACAGACTTAATGCTGTTTGCAATATAGATCAACAAGGACAGACAGAGTGATAGATGGGTTTAATGTAGAGAGCAGGCCACAGGTGATAATGTCGTGATGTGTTCAATACCTATATGCCCATGAGGTCAACCTGTCTTATCATACCTCTCTGTTCTTGTACACACAGAGCTGTCCATCAGCCTGAAATCTGCCCTATTTTCCCCCACGGACAGACACAAAGGCCAAACAGACGGATGTGTCTGGAGTTTGGCACCTTGTCAATACTGTGCCTTTCCTCTGCCAGCGAGACCATCCGTATCCAAAGACCAGCCGTGTCTCGCAGCACGACTGCCCTAACAGACACTCTTCATGCTAAACGCCGCCATAAAGCACATCCTGTAGACATGGCTTTTTTTTTTTAAATCCTCTCCCTCTCTCTATTCTCTTGGTCTCTTTCTCTTCATCTCTCTCTCTGACTATTCCTCTCTGATCCCAGTCCGTAAAATCAGAGGTCCATGTCCATAACAAAAAAGTCACGGGGCAATCGTGCACACTCTCTCTCTCTCTCTCACCACCGTCCATGAGTGTCACTGCGGAGTGCAAAACACATTCAGACTCCAACAAGTCCTCTGCTGCAGGGGTAGAAGCAGCCAAAAATGAAAATTATGTCATCATTTCCTCCTCATGTCATTCCAAATCAGTTTTATTTTCCCCCGAAAACACAAAAGATGATGTTTAGCAGAACGTCTAAGCTGCTCTTTTACATACATTAAAAGTGGATGGCGTATCATACTGCAAAGCGTCAAAAAGGACAACGAATATAAAACATAGTAGTACGTATGACTGTATTCCCAGAGTTCTGAAGCAATATTATAGCTTTGTGTGAGGAAGAGACTAAAAGTGGCTGCGTTTCCATTACCCTTCAAATTGTGCAAATTGAAACTGCGAATACACCCAATGGAAACACACCAAGTTCGCAAAAACTCCCATATACTGCAAAAAAGTTTTTACGCTCGCATGAGGTGGTTTTTCAGGCAATTTGAAAAAGGAATATTTCGCAAAACTGCATTGGAAACAGTTTTTTGGCATTTACAGGTCACCTGGCGTACGTAAAAGTCGATCATTCTTTAAAGATGGCGCGGTATGTTTGGACACAAAGACGAGATTCTGAACAACAAAGAAATGCCACAATTTATCAAGACCTTGAAGCAGATAGGATGGAGAAACACCCAGAAACACCTCACACATGGCCACTCCAAAGTATAAGGGTCTTTCCTTGCCATTAATGCTTGGATAACACTCCTACGTCTCCTTCGAATAAAAATAATGGCTAGTGCAGTGGCTACGATATATTTAAACCTACTAACATCCGTTGGCATGAGTTCTGGAATGACTTGGAAAAAACTGTGTTTTAGTCGCACAACATCAGTTAATGGAAACGCCGTCATTTCGCTATTGTTTTTTATCGACGTTTAGAAAATATCGCAAAATGTTTTGCGCAAATCTGTAATGGAAACCCGGTTAGTGGCAGTATTTTGTTATAAACTTACTCAGAAATCATATTTACATTTCAGGAGCTAATTTATGATACTTAGCAGTGTATTATTGTCCATGTACTCGCACACATATTGACTTATCTGCTGCACAAACAAGGCTCTCGTATGGCAGCACTGTTTATAACATTCACAAGGGTTTGAAATGACATGAGATGAGTAGAATGACAGAATTTGAATTTTTGGTGAACGATTCCTTAAAGGAATTGTTCACTCAAAAATGAAAATTCTGTCATCTTTTTCTCACCCTCATGTTGTTCCCAACCTATAAGACTTTCATTCATCTTCGGAACACAAATGAAGATATTTTTAATGAAATTTCCATTGACAGTCTACACAACTACCACTTTGACGCTTCAAAAAGTTCATAAAGAGATCGTAAAACTAATCCATATGAATTGAGTGGAATTTTTCTGAAGAGACTCAATCACTTTATATGATGAACAGATTGAATTTAGGCTTTTATTCACATATAAACATTCATCAACTCACACATCATTTATGATAAATGGAAGCTCAAGCATGTTCGTTTGACGTGTGAGAACCAATGAGGTTCATTCTCGTGTTATGCAGCTCATTTGTGAACCAATGAGGTTTGTTCTCTCACGTCAAGAAGGATCAGTTGAGCTTCTGTTTATGTTTGCTGATCAGTGTTTATATGTGAATAAAAGCCTAAATTAAATCTGTTCATCATATAAAGCGATCATGTTTCTTTGGTAAATTTGGATTAAATCACTCAATTCATATGGATTAGTTTCACCATCTCTTTATGAACTTTTTGAAGCGTCAAAGTGGTAGTTGCATAGCTGTCAATGGAAGGACAGAAATCTCTCAGATTTCACTAAAAAGATCTTCATTTGTGTTCTGAAGATGAACGAAAGTCTTACGGGTTTGGAACAACATGAGGGTGAGTAAACAATGACAATTTTCAGTTTTGGGTGAACTAACCCTTTAAAATGTGGGAGGGGGTGTGCCCTAAAACTAGGTACCTATGAGGAACAGATCCTATTACTTACATCAGCAAACTTGTGGTTCCTGAAATGCGATTTATTGCACTTCAACAGCTGCACAGCCAAATTGCAATCTTGCCGATAACGTTCCTGCATGAGGAGAGAAAATGGATACAAGATTACAATACAAGTGTCAGGGAAACAGATATGAGACGCATCAAATAAAGAAAAAAGTCATCAATGTCAACTTTTTGGAATGACACTTTCCTTAAATAAAACAGAAATTCTCAGTTATTAAAGAAGATAGAAACAGCTTCAGTCAAAAGTTTGGAAACACCTGGCACAAGGTCATTACAAATCTGTTGAGCTAAAGGCTTATAGTTAGAAATTAGTTTTGTAAATTAATATAAATCGTGCCTAAGAATCTTCTTTTATATGCAAGTTGGACTGGACAGTGAAGGAAAAACAGCCAACAAGTGTGTCTAGGCAAAGAAGAAGCTCAAATATAAGAGAGTTTTCATTTAAAATTTTTTGATCACTACAATAATGCTTTAATTTTGAAATTTTGATGACTCAACCTTTAGGCCCCAGATTGTGTTCAACAATATTAAAGGCTTCCTAGCCCTAGTTTTGTTTTCAAAACGTATTTTATTCTGTGGGCGCTCCAAAAAAAATAATAAAAAATAGTAATATTTTAGAGCTAGTAAATTACAGACTTGCATAATATAGATTGTAAAAGAATAAATATAGATATATAAATATATATTCTCATGACTTTTTCAGGTCTTTTAAACATATATTATGGCCACCTCATATATTATGGTTTTCAAAGACAGTGGGAACACTGGTTCTTCAAAGGAAACAAAAAGTGAATTGAAAGTTCACCCATTGAAAGTTTGCTGAGCCCCCTGCTTGAGAACCAATGATCTAACATGTAGAAAAATAAATAAATAAATAAACAAATAAATAATAATAAAGAATGAGTAGTTCTGTCCGAAGCTTTCACTGACAATTTGCAAGTAAAACGAGGAAAATGGCACCCAGGGTAGCAGTCTTCAGGATTTATAACTAAAAAAGCCAATAAAGTGAAGAAAAAAATTCTCCCGACATCAACCTCTGAGGAATGAGCTATGATTGATGTGTGCTCTATCTGTCTAAGGAGATGAAGCGCTCCGTTTAAACACCGTGAACAGACGGCTATCAGTTTCTCCAGTGCTATAATTAGTTCCCTGTGGCACCGTTTCATACATGCGGTGTAATAAAGGCACATTTCAGAATTACCTGCTTTGTTATTCCTCATGGAGTTACCATCTTAAAAACCCACTGTCAGAATACTGTCTGCTAATTTACAATCCGGTGTCAATTACTTGAATGCTAACAGTATTTATATAATGTGAATCAAATCTCTCATTATAAATAAAGGGCTTTCCCATGCAACCAGTGCCACAGGTTGTATTTGACGTAAAAATGCTGGTCTAGTGCGTAGTGGATGAGTGGAGTTATTTATGTGCAGGTGATTCGTGTTCCCCAGTAAAGCTCCAAAAGCCAGACATCATTTCTGGAAGCTGACAGTAGACTTCTGTGAAAACTCAGCACAGATCCTCCTCATGCAACTTTCAATTTTCAGCTCCAGTAGTTATCAATCCCAGCTCTGACAACTCTAGTCCAAACACACACAAAGCTCTGATACCGCACGTACATTCAGTTCCTCCAGCTTGTCGATAGTGTTTTTGGCGTCCACCAGTTTATTTGTGAGCTCCACTATCTCCTGATCCATGGTTTTCTTGTCTCTTTCCACTTTACGGAGCTGTAAGGAGAAAAAGGACATTCATGTAAATTTAAATGTAAAAGGTCTCATATGAGGTTAAACCTCTCTCTTATAAAACAATAGTAGCCATTTTAGCCTTTTGACAACACAAAACAAAACAAAACTTTTCCATCAGTCCTAATTTCATTGCGGAAATGGCACCGGCTGCAAAGAAAAACTCATCCAAAGAGCCTGGGAACATGACTGAGGTGCATCCCATGAGAAAACAAAGATAAGGAGTCATAATCACTTTGCTGAATCTCATGGCAAATAAGCATCACAGTCTCTCGAAGTGTCTCGCTCTCAGTGTCTCCAATATTTCTGTCCAATTTTGTCTATCTTTGATAAACCAACTTTACTTACTTACACTTTTGGCTTTCCAAACACATATGCTAGTTTTTTTTCTATGTTGATCTTTTCGTACAATGACAGTTCACAGGGACCACATCTGTCAGGCTTCACAAAGAAACGACAACATAAAAAGTACCATCACAGTAGTCCACATACTGTACACTACCATTCAAAACGTTTTTTGTCTCTTATGCTATATTGTGTATATCAGTGTTTGTAGACTATTGGGTCCCAAAAGTGGGTCGCAAGACCATTTTGAGTGGGTCGAGGAGTGTGCAGTCAAAGAAACAACAAAAAAATCGAATTCTATGTTTTTCTGAGGCGAGACTTTTATTTTGAAAGACGTGCGTGAAAGCTGTTGGCTCAGACAAAGTTTAAGTAAAGAGTGCCTAAGAAAAACGTACTGTTCTGATTCAGTATTTGCGGTCAGATGAGATGTTGTCAGGCTATGTCAGTGTCATTATTCTAACGTTATTTTCGCAACTTGTTACGAAATAAAAAGTCTCTCACCTCAGAAAAACAAACTTTCCTGTCCTGTCAGCCATTATATGTGCTTGTAGGCACTCTTCAATTGCATGCGCAAATGTGGCAGCGTGTGGTGTATATCACTTCATTATAAATAAAGCACAAAAGAAATTATGAGCATGCAACCTCATAGTTCTGTTGTCAATTAGTAAGTCACGAAATTACCAAAAAGTACCAATAAATTACATAACTGGTACTTCATGTGTTAGCTGGGAAGGATTCAGATGCAGGTATGATGTTCATTCTATTCATCAGGAGCAGTTTCCAAATATTTCATTAACGGTTCATGTTAGTATTATGTATTTACCATGGTAACTGATGTTTCTGTAACACCAAAATGCCACTTTATTTTCACTTTGTGTCATTTTGAATATTTTTAAATGACTGTGGTGGCTCATACCAACTTACTAACTTTACTGTATTAACAAAAATAGTTTTTGGGACTGCTATTTAATAGCATTACCTACTTTTTATTCATCAGTATTAGTCATATATACAGGTGCTGGTCATATAATTAGAATATCATCAAAAAGTTGATTTATTTCACTAATTCCATTCAAAAAGTGAAACTTGTATATTATATTCATTCATTACACACAGACTGATATATTTCAAATGTTTATTTCTTTTAATTTTGATGATTATAACTGACAACTAAGGAAAATCCCAAATTCAGTATCTCAGAAAATTAGAATATTACTTAAGACCAATACAAAGAAAGGACTTTTAGAAATCTTGGCCAACTGAAAAGTATGAACATGAAAAGTATGAGCATGTACAGCACTCAATACTTAGTTGGGGCTCCTTTTGCCTGAATTACTGCAGCAATGCGGCGTGGCATGGAGTCGATCAGTCTGTGGCATTGCTCAGGTGTTATAAGAGCCCAGGTTGCTCTGATAGTGGCCTTCAGCTCTTCTGCATTGTTGGGTCTGGCATATCGCATCTTCCTCTTCACAATACCCCATAGATTTTCTATGGGGTTAAGGTCATTAAGAACAGGGATACCGTGGTCTTTAAACCAGGTACTGGTAGCTTTGGCACTGTGTGCAGGTGCCAAGTCCTGTTGGAAAATGAAATCTGCATCTCCATAAAGTTGGTCAGCAGCAGGAAGCATGAAGTGCTTTAAAACTTCCTGGTATATGGCTGTGTTGACCTTGGACCTCAGAAAACACAGTGGACCAACACCAGCAGATGACATGGCACCCCAAACCATCACTGACTGTGGAAACTTTACACTGGACCTCAAGCAACGTGGATTGTGTGCCTCTCCTCTCTTCCTCCAGACTCTGGGACCCTGATTTCCAAAGGAAATGCACAATTTACTTTCATCAGAGAACATAACTTTGGACCACTCAGCAGCAGTCCAGTCCTTTTTGTCTTTAGCCCAGGTGAGACGCTTCTGACGCTGTCTGTTGTTCAAGAGTGGCTTGACACAAGGAATGCGACAGCTGAAACCCATGTCTTGCATACATCTGTGCGTAGTGGTTCTTGAAGCACTGACTTCAGCTGCAGTCCACTCTTTGTGAATCTCCCCCACATTTTTGAATGGAATTGTTTCACAATCCTCTCCAGGGTGCGGTTATCCCTATTGCTTGTACACTTTTTTCTACCACATCTTTTCCTTCCCTTCGCCTCTCTATTAATGTGCTTGGACACAGAGCTCTGTGAACAGCCAGCCTCTTTTGCAGTGTCTTGCCCTCCTTGTGCAAGGTGTCAATGGTCGTCTTTTGGACAGCTGTCAAGTCAGCAGTCTTCCCCATGATTGTGTAGCTTACAGAACTAGACTGAGAGACCATTTGAAGGCCTTTGCAGGTGTTTTGATTTAATTAGCTGATTAGAGTGTGGCACCAGGTGTCTTCAATATTGAACCTTTTCACAATATTCTAATTTTCTGAGATACTGAATTTGGGATTTTCCTTAGTTGTCAGTTATAATCATCAAAATTAAAAGAAATAAACATTTGAAATATATTAGTCTGTGTGTAATGAATGAATATAATATACAAGTTTCACTTTTTGAATGGAATTAGTGAAATAAATCAACTTTTTGATGATATTCTAATTATATGACCAGCACCTGTATATATATATATATATATATATATATATATTATATATATATTTTTTTTTTAGGAATTATGTCAAATTCCTAAAAAAAAAAAAAGAAGGGATAGTTCACCCAAAAATGAAAATTATCACATTATTTACTCACCCTCAAGCCATCCTAGGTGTATATGACTATCTTCTTTCAGATGAACACAATCAGAGATATATTTAAAAATATCCTGGCTCTCCAAAGATTTATAATGGTAGTGAACAGGGGGCGTGTTTTGAAGCCAAGCATCCATCCATCATAAATATAATCCATACAGATCCAGGGGGTTTAATAAAGGCCTTCTGAAGCGAAGTGATGGGTTTTTGTACGAAAAATATCCATTAAAACTTTATAATCTAAAATAACTAGCTTCTGCCAGATGACCGTACGGATACTGCGCAAGTCGACTTGCGCCACAAGAGTAACCCCTGAGGCGATGTATGACGCAGTATGTAGGAGTATCATAAGCTTAGACGCCTCTCGCTGTCCAAACAAATACGACTGGGCAACAAACTCAAGCTCCTCTTCTCTCATATCAAAATCCTCTGACATTTCACTTTAAAACTTCTCATTTTAGACTTCTAATTTGTGACCGGTGTTTTGTTTTGCTTCCGTGTTCGTCACTGCGTCATGCGTCGGGTCAGAGCTCACTCTTCAGCTGCAAATCAATGCGTACGACCATCTGCCGGAAGCTAGTTATTTTACTTTATAAAGTTTTTAATATGGATATTTTTCTTATAAAAGCCCATCGCTTCATTTCAGAAGGCCTTTATTAACTCCCTAGAGCTGTGTGGATTATTTTTTATGATGGATGTATGCATTTATTTTGGGCTTCAAAACACGCCCCCCGTTCACTACCATTATAATACCATATCTTATACCATATCTTTGGAGAGCCAGGATATTTTTTAATATATCTCTGATTGTGTTAATCTGAAAGAAGAAGTCATATACACCTAAGATGGCTTGAGGGTGAGTAAATCATGGGATAATTTTCATTTTTGGGTGAACTATGCCTTTAATGACCATGGGAAAATGTGGGTCCCAAGGCCAAACTAGTTGAGAACCACTAGTGTATGTAACAGTTATATTGTGAAAAATATCAAAGACGGTTGTTATTCAGTGTTATTTTGTACATTTTTAAATGACTGTGGTGGCTCATACCAACTTACTAACTTTATTGCATTAACAAAAAATAGTTTGGGACTGCTATGTAATAGCATTACCTTATACTCCTTATTCATCAGTATTAGTCACAGTCTTACAATTTATGTGTATGTTAGATAAAGTGGAACTATTTATATAACTTTTTGATTTTTTTAGGGATTAAGTCAAATGCCTAAAAAAAAAAGGGCTGCAGCTTAATGACCATGGGAAAATGTGGGTCCCAAGGCCAAACTAGTGGAGAATCACTAGTGTATATAACAGTTATATTGTGAAAAATATCAAAGATGGCTGTTATTCAGTGATAATCTTCACTGCCGTCATTGGACTGGAAGAGTGTAGCAGTTCATAACAGCTTTTTTTCATGTCACTATGAGCTGCTCTTGAAGATTCGTTTTGCGTTTTATGGAAAGAATAACATCATAGGAACGAGAAAGTACTTTCAACATGCATCAGACAGCCAGTGAAGGGGCTCCGACTGAGACTAAAGAAGAACACCATGGCAGCTACATTAATACACATAAAATGTCTTCTGTCTGACTTCCTGTCTGAGTTCAGTGTTTTTCTAATTGAGGGATGTGAGTGCTGTCTGAGGACACTACACTCCTGCTGTGATGGCAAAGTCAGAAATGTCTTTGTACTAAAATGACTGAACAAAAGCTCTTCAAAGAACTTTAAAGAGGACGTACTTAGCAGAAGCTTTGCTACTTAAGACACACTTCAGTCCTGTCGGCTCTTGGTTTAAGTGGAGACAGAGAGATACAAAGAGAGGCACTGAGAAAAAGTAGAGAGAAACTGTGACCCTTAATCACCAACTTGGCATGTTCATAACAAAGCAATTATCTTTATAGTCACCGTTTGACTGAAGCGGACAATGTGGACCAATAAAAGAGAGTTAAGGATGGGAAGACTTTCAGCATGATGCAGAGTCCACGTGTAACTAAGGCAATGCAACAGCCATTATAACGCACATCTGACAGACTAACAGGAAACAGGGATAGAAAGGAGGGAGAGAAAGTGTTTTTATCAGTTTAACAGCTGCATTCACACCATCCAAAGTTGTAGTCAAGTGGTCAAAATGCCAACAGAGTGTCAACAGAGAGCGTCAGTGCTACTCTAAAATGCTTCTTAATTGACTAATAAAACATCCTTTATTTAGGAAATATATGTGTGTTTAATATAATATGCCTGTTTGGTACAACATCTACAAAGACATGGGTTATTTCCAGTTTATTTTGAATCATAATGTTATTTTGACAAACAGCTGCAAATTTCTCATATGTAGCTACTAAGAGAATATTGTATTATATATAGGAATATTGATAATTAACAATAAGGAAACATGTCAGCTGACAGCCCATATATGTGAGCAAAACATCAGTAAGTCTCCAGAAGTAAAAATCCCATTCATTTTCTCCACAGAGAAATCAAATTTTTGCTGTAAATGTTTCAAGATAGTCCCAATATAAACCATTTTAAAAATAATGTTTAATTACAAAATTCCTGGTGAAGTACCTATCCTAAAGATTATTAAAATTAAGATCAAAATTAGAACAGAAAACACAACATTTCTGAGAAAAAAAAAAAAAAAAAAAAAAAAAAAAAACTTTCATAGGGCCCTATTATTGTACTTTAATATATTAATAAATTAAGGTTTTATGAATTGAATTGATCAGGCATGCTTTTGATGATTAAAATGTAATTATTATTATTAAATAATTCAGAATCCAGAAAATTTTAATCTGAAAACACAAAAAATAAATAAAACAGGTTTCATAGGCCACTAGAAATGCAATCCTTTATTAAACCTTTTTTTTTTTTTTAAATTGTTAAAATTATTATATTGTAAGTTTCATGATTTCAGTTATGCCTTTTGATTACTAAAATTAAAATGGAATCCAGAAAAAAAAAAAAACGGAATCTGGGAAAAAATAAAACAGATTTCATAGAGCCCTATATGTTATGAGTGGATCATTCATATACGTGAATACAGTCTTTTTCTGCCTATATATATATATATATATATATATATATATATATATATATATATATATATATATATATATATATGTAATTTATTTATTTATTTTCAAAAAGATCTGATTCAATTAGGAGCTGGATCGTTTGATCAAGGCTTAAAACTTTAAATGCCTGTGGAGAAAATTAATAGGAAAACTACTTCCTGTATCAACAAGGCTGAAAAGTGTACGGTCACTGATACGGAACGCTTCGCTAATGGCCTCGTGGAAGAGATTCAATTGATCACAAAAAGCCTTTCCATCTTACAGCGCCCTTAAAGTGTGTAAAAATATCATTCGTAATTCACATTTTTGCCTATTTTGCAGCTTTTCTTACAGTGTTCTCAAAGTTGTGCTGTGCATTTTAACCACTGTGTTAAACATTTGGACTGCTGCATCTATCCCAGAATCCCCCTGCTCACATGCACAGACACGGGCATGGCCACAGCTATATCCAGCCATCTACTGCAGGAAGAAAGGAGAGGAGACAGGAAAGAGATGCAATGAGTCATGGGAATGGTATCCACGGTGATACTTATTAAGAGAGCGGAGACAGAGAGAAGGAAATGGATAAATAGAAAGAATGAGAACGCAACTGCATAGACCCAGGTTTGACTGATGGCAGCCTGATGATGTCGATGAAGATGATGATGATGATGATGGTGAAATACCCAAGTCACAAGGCAGCATGAGAGGAGAGGAAAGGGGGAAGAAAGAAAAGAAGAGAAAGATTTAATATTGTTTTTATTCTCTGCAAATATAAGATGGAATGCAAATGAGTACAGACAAGAAAGAATGGAAAAAGATAGAAATTAGCCATGTTAAGGATACAGTATATGTGCACACTTCTAAATCACCACTTTGTCATCAGTTATATATTATTATCCTTTGAAAAATTGTTTTGGTAATTGAAATAAAGCTAAAATAAAAACTTAAAAATGAGAAATGTTGCCTTGCCATCTAAATAAAATGAGTTGAAGTACTACTACTAACTAAAACTGAAATGAAAATAAAGCAAAACTAAATAGAAATATTAAAAAACAGCAACACTTTACATTAAGGTTGTTTGTTAACATTAGTTAACTAACACAAACTAAATTCAAAAACTACTAAAGGATTTATTAATCTCAGTCAGTTTCAGTGTTATTTTAGCATTAAGGTATAGCAGACTGCTGCTATATTGTGAATATAGGGCAACCACTTCAGCTGAGACTATGGAAAAGGTAATTTTTTTTTCCTCCAAATTGCATGAAAAACTCGCAAATGCGAGTTATAAAGTCAGAATTGTGAGATATAAACTCGAAATTGCAAGTTATAAAGTCAGAAATGCGAGTTATAAAGTCAGAATTGCGTGATATAAAGTCAGAAATGTGAGATATAAACTCGAAATTCCAAGTTAAAATGTCAGAATTGCGAGACAAACTCGAAATTGCGAGTTATAAAGTCAGAATTGCGAGACATAAACTCGAAATTCTGAGTTATAAAGTCAGAATTGAGATATAAACGAAATTGCGAGTTATAAAGTCAGAAATGCGAGTTATAAAGTCAGAATTGCGAGATATAAAGTCAGAAATGTGAGATATAAACTCGAAATTCCAAGTTAAAATGTCAGAATTGCGAGTTATAGAGTCAGAATTGTGAGTTATAAAGTCAGAACTGCGAGACAAACTCGCGAATGCAAGAAAAAAAGTCAAGTTTACATCTTGCAATTTTGAGTTTTTCTCACAATTGTGAGTTTATATCCCGCAATTCTGACTTTATAACTCGCAAATATGAGAAAAAGAGTCAGAACTGTTAGGTGAAAAGTCGCAGTTATCTTTTAAATAGCTTTATTCCGTGACAGAAACAGGCTTCCATAAGAGACAGTATTCACAATATAGCAAAAAACGAAATGTGCACTTCAATGCAAACAAAAGTTCAATCATATAAAAATGTCCTCCTCTATGCTTTTCAATCAATGAATACACTGTATTAACCAATCAGCAACCAAGAAAGGATCCATTTTATAAGGCTCTTTCTGAAATTATATATATAAAAAAAAATATTGTATCTGTAGAGATGAATTTGCTAAAACAGCACTCTGAATGAGCTCGTGTCCTGAGAGCACCTGCGGTAAGAAATGATGGGCCCTTCACGAGGTGGAACAGGTCGGCGGGGATAATCCCTGTGAACGCTACGAGAGATTACCGAGCAGAATGCCACCTGTTTCACCTGTGATTGGCAAAGCTGTATGCAGAGGTCATGGATATGAGATCTCACCATGCTGAACTAAGGTAGCACTGGGATTTAACTGAAAATGAACATAAATCATCATGAGCTAATGCTGTCCTTATACACGCATGGAGACATCAGACGTGATTAAGAGCGAGCATCTCATTCTGAAGTTTTCCAGTCATGCTAAATTACTCTAGAGATAATTTTGCAGACCACCTAGGAGTGATAAAAGATTCCTAAAATAACTTATTATAGATGCATGTTTGATTAAAATTTCATTTGAGCGAAACTGGAAAAGGGCAGAGTCGGGGGGAAATTTAGATTCATACTGGCTTTAATAAAACATGAAATCCTTTAACAATTTATTCCAACAACAGCTTCCAAAGATATTTTAATGAATGCATCACGCTGAACACATGACGCACTGTTTCTGTGATGCACAATCACATTTAAATAATCTTTATATCGCATTCATCCCATAATTGAATCACATTGTCGGACGACGACTGCAGTCTATGACAGTTATTATGATGTATTAGAAGATCCAGTGGGAATTGTTTTATACTCTATGAAGGGAAAGAGGCTTAGGGACAAATTTGTACATTTATTCAATCTTTAGCTTTTGATGTTATTCATTTTTTCCCTCTCGATTGTTCTCAGAAAATGACTTTGTCTTTGTCTGTGTTTGGTAGAAGGGCTCTAAAGCACAGAAAATTTTCACCCAAACAAAGCTTTTAGAGAAAAAAGCATGCAAAACACGCTGAGTTCTGTCTGCTACCAAGATGCCTGACTGATCCATCAGCACGACCACAAACCGTGACCATTACGACTACAACCAGAGTGGTCATTCGGGGCATTCGGCATTTGTTCTTTTATTGAAAGGAAAAAACATCAATGGCAAATCAATCTTTTTAAAAAGTGGGATCTGCTTTGATTTCATGTGACTGAATTTTTGAACAGAACTGAAGTGGAAAAAGAATGACAATGCTAAAACAAAATGACAAGTATTGTTTTTTTATGCAGAAATGTTTTAAAGCATGTTATGGAGAATAAGTGATAAATTTAACAGGAATGCTTGAAAATCTTTGATCTACCTAAAGGAATAGTCCACCAAAAAATGTAAATTGTCATCATTTACTCACCCTCATGTCGATCCAAACCTGCATGACTTTTTTTTGTGTGTGTGTGCAACATTAAAGGTGAATTTCTGAAGAAAATCCTGGTCACTCTTTTCAAATATATGTAAATGACAGGCTGTCAAGCTCCAAAATATCAAAAAGTGCTCTATATGACTATTATATTCCAAGTCTTTTGAAGCCATACAATAGCTTTTGTGTTCTTTTTGAAGCTCGAAAGCTTTTATTCATTTTAAATGCGTAAGACTTGTACATTATTCAAAATCAGTGGTTGACCGGTTAATGGTATATCATCAAGGCCGATATATCGGCCAGTATTTGGCATATTTGGTCAGAGATGGGACTTTTATTTTGACAGCGCTGACTCACAGGAGCTCCCATTCTCCGTTGATTGTTGATTGTTTTTAGTTCTGTGTAATACATTACATTACATCGACAGCAAGAGAATTAACACTTTCAAATGCTTCATGAAGCTTCGAAGCTTTACGAATCTTTTGTTTTGAATCAGTGGTTCGGAGCGTGTATCAAACTGCCTACTGAAGTCATGTGATTTCAGTAAACGAGGCTTCGTTACGTCATAAGTGTTTCGAAACGTTTCAAAATTTCAATGCTTCACGTGACTTTGGCAGTTTGATACATACTCCGAACCACT
This sequence comes from Ctenopharyngodon idella, assembly GCF_019924925.1. Classification (NCBI taxonomy): domain Eukaryota; kingdom Metazoa; phylum Chordata; class Actinopteri; order Cypriniformes; family Xenocyprididae; genus Ctenopharyngodon; species Ctenopharyngodon idella. Next base: position 34,096,188 of record NC_067232.1, read on the forward strand.
GATTCGAAACAAAAGATTCGTAAAGCTTCGAAGTTTCATGAAGCAGTGTTTTGAAATCACCCATCACTAGATATTGTTGAATAAAGTCGTTATTTCGTTTTTTGGCACACAAAAAGTATTCTCGTCGCTTTATAACATTAAGGTTGAACCACATGAACTGTTTTAAACATATCTTTTGTAGCTTTCTGGGCATCTGAAAGTGTTAATTATCTTGCTGTCAATGCAGGCCTCCCTGAGCCATCGGATTTTATCAAAAATATCTTAATTTGTCTTCTGAAGATGAACGAAGGTCTTACGGGTTTGGAACGAAATGAGGGCGAGTAATTAATGACAGAATTTTCATTTTTGGGTGAAATTACCCTTTTAACATCAATAGAACCCTTTTCATTACACAAAGAGTTCATTAAAAAGATTCTGTAGATTTTGAAAATGTTCTTCACACTATGAAAAATGGTTCACAAAAATGGTTCTTCTATGGCATCACTGCTAAAGACCCATTTTGGAGCTTTTATTTTTAAGAGTGTAGCATTTTATAGACTATTTATTGTCTTTAAAATAAATAATGTGATGTGATGTATACATCGGTTTTATATCGGCCACCGTGCAAGATATCAGAGCCTGGTCTCATTAGAAAAATGTACCTGTGGAAACGTTTTCGAGAGTCGCAAAATACATACCAATACGTACATATCACTGCAGTTTTAATGTGAAATGTCCACTGAGTGGCGCTTAAAGCATGTTCATTTTTTTGCTGGAACAGATAAACATGAAAAGGGTACGTTTCTATGACGTTGGTTTTATATGCATCACCGCAGTTCTGATTTGAATTTTTAACCGGTGAGTGGCGCTAAAAGTGTAGTGCTCCATTACATTTTAAAATAACGTACCACCAACACTACACCTAAACCTACCCGATAGTGTTAACAAAAGCAAATGTAACATAAAAAGCATCCATAATCGTGCCGTTTTAGCTTGTTTTGATCTCTCATCTTTAAACTCTTTTACCGTGACTAGTTTTTCCCCGGATTCATACCCATGGCTTAATCGTCCTAAGTACAACTCTGTATCAGCTGAGCTACCGAGCAAACTTATGTCAGAAAAGTGAAACTGGTTAAGCGATGCAAAGTCCAAAATATATTCGTTTACAAATCGAGCACTTTGGTAAAAAGCGTTTTGAAGTCATAACATAATATTGTGCAAGGAGACATAAAAACAAGTCTTTATTAATCCATAATCTGACCCTGTAATCTTAACTGTGTATGAAAACGATTAAAGGCATTTGTTGTTTTACTGCCTCTGGTGTTCATTTTTTTTGTTGGAAACTGCAGTGATATGTATGTATGTATTGGTACGTATTTTTGTGACTCACGAAAACAGTTCCCACAGGCACGTCTTTCCACAAGACCAGGTTGAGATATCAACATCAGCCATCGAAAAAACATTTAGGCCGACCACTATTCAAAATGTCTTTTTGTCTTTCACGGAAGTCAGGTTTGGAATGACAAAAGGGTGAGTAAATGATGATTTCCAATTTTTCTATTCACTTTTGGGTGAACTAATCTTTTAAAAGCAAAGCAGCACTGGCAAAAAGGCTGGATTCTGTCTGATGAATGTATGGCACTGTGCACTCGCCCATACATTTACTGTAAAAGTGTATTGAAACATTGACAAAAGTTTTTAGGGAAATCATGACAACATGAATGCACTCACACACCGTTTTACAGTCCACATGAAACGGAAACTGCGATATTCTTTTCTTTCCTATTAATTCAGGGGACCTGTTACCACAACTTAAAGAAATGCATGGTTGCAAGTTAAAAATTCTAATTTATTGGTTTAATTAAACCTTTAAAGTTTCAAACATTATTTTGTAGAGTTCTGTTGACATAAATGTTAATAATTACATCAACTTAATATTGTCTGTAATTTAAACTAAAATTTCTGTGTTAATTGGCTTTAAAAAAAAACAAAACAAAAGGTTGTAGTAACTTAATAAAATTGTCTTGATATCTTCGGAAATTAGACAGTGGATTTCTAGTTCCCAGCATACTATGCATAGGACCGGAAAGGAGAATGTTGAATGAGAATGAAAGGAGAATGTTGAAAAATTAAGTGTTAATTTATTTGTTTTTAGTGAAGAGAAGGACCTGTTAGTGTTTAATGCTGTTATGTTTGAAATTTACTAGAGTTTCTGTTGTAGAATTTTTTTGTGGTTACCATTGTGCTGAAGAGTAGATACATGAAGGTAAACAATATTGACTCTATAAGAAATGACTGCGCTAATGCGAATGCCAAATAATATTTTACATGTTCATTAAATATACATGTTAAATAAGTTATGTTAGCTATGATAGCTCTTGATTTGAACTGAAATAGATCGGATTGTTTCCAGGGCTACAACTCTGGTAGTTGGAACGACTTAATTTTTTTGAGCAATCAACTTAAAAATTTGTGTTTATGCTACAAATTATTAAGTTCCTCTAACTCAATGTAGCTTGCTGGTTGAACGTAAATTCACTCAAAGTTGTCATAACAAAGTTGTCAAAAACATGCAAACAGTTGCGTTAAAAAAAAAAAAAAAAAAAAAAAAAAATTAACAAACCAACGCATTATTTTTTAGAGTGTATATCTGAGTAAAATGGCTTCTCGAACAAGAAAAAAAATGTAGGTCGGACTTGATTTTGTACATAGGGCATTGATTGGATCATTACAGTTTGTTATTGACAAGTTGTCCTGCCCTCGCGCCATTAAAAACGTCATCAGAGAAGTGATCAGTGATGACGCCGACCAAAGTGTACAATCACCAGATTACAGTACGTCACTTCTCAGACATTCAACATGTTTAATCATGAAAACAAGCTCCGACAGACACCAACAAACACCGACAGGAGTAATGCATTGATCTGACAAAACCTGACTAAGTGTCTTTCGGTGTCTGTTGGTGCAGTGTGAATTGGTCTTAAAATGAACACTGCAATATTCCATAAAAAATAAGAATTGTCCATTTTGATTTCACGGCGACTTTAACTGCACTGCAGTGAGATGACAGCAGTGGGAAGAAACAAGGCCAGTGACTATGATCATCCATGGCATGATTATTTGCATATCGCAGTTCCTCTATGAAGGCATGGTCCAAAATGAACATTCAGAAAGAGCCAAAAGTAAATCAGATTTGGCTTTGCACTTGGCAAGTAAACAAAACTCACAGTGGGCTTGAAGCAGGACTGCAACAATTTAAATCACAATGTAAGAATGATGGTGTTTTTATCTCAAGAGCGAATCGAAGCAAGACAATCACTGTTGCTTGTCTTCCAACAACAATTTTCCCAGTGGAAAATGAACTTCCAGCATGCATGAGTGGCTTGAGGAATACTGTTACTTGTTTGTTAGTCCCTAGAGAACGAAGCAAAGCAAAAGGTTCCTCAATTACAGTTCATAATACTTGTGACAAACTGACTGAGCGTGGCGTCATTAGAGCACTCAAAACAATTAAACGGCAATTAAAGACATCAGTGTTTAAGATAAAGGGCTTTAGAAAGGGAAAGTGAAGTCAAGTGTAAAGGTTACCAGGGCGTGAAGTTTCTCCTCCAGGTCTTGATTAGCTCTCTGAGACGCCGTGTAGCTGTTCTGCAGTCTGCAGGGGGCAAACAAAACAAATGTATGTCACTGTCAGGGTATAAAGTTATATCCTGATGTTATACGATATATCCTGGTGTGGGATCGAGATGGACATATGGGTATTGACATCAAAGGACACAGGAAACAGTACGAGGTTTCTCTGCAGTGCTGGGAACTGTTACTGCATCCTTTCGCATCACATACGAGATAACGTTACATCTCTCTGATGTACACTATAGCTCGTCTCAGCTGAAGGCGGAGGTATGCCAGCCGTAGAGAATATTCACAAGTTATTGCAATAATAAGACCTCATATTTCAAACACAGAGTTGTAAGAGATTGTGTCTGATGTTAAAGTAATCAAATTCTCAAGCGGTCACAACACCAACGCAATTCACAGAATAAGCCAGAAGAGGAAAAGGAGAGGCACTTAAAGACATTTTCATCACAAAAAGCCATTAAGCTTGACTCTGTGCAAGTGTTTTGAACAAAAAAAAGGGGCAGATTTTGTGTTACATGAAAAATATTGCAAATAAAAAGACAAGGCATTTTTTTTTTTTTTTTTTTCATTTCAGTACTTCAACCCATAACAACAGTAGTATATCTGTTATTGAATGAATGCAAATATGTATGTCTTGTTTGTTTTACCACGCAAACTAATGAATGTGCATATATACACACAAATGTCACATATATAATTGTTGTAAGAAACAAATAAATAAAAAACAATTAATTTGAACAAACCCTATGTACTAAATTGTTGAAAGTGAGGTATCAAGGTATCATTCAAGTCTATAGCACAAACGGGAAAGTGGCACAAAGTTGGAAACCTTTCCTTATAGCTGGCATTAAATGAAAATTCACCCTCTATATTATGTAAATGCATGTGATAGATCTTAATGTGAACAATTCATCCATGTTTTTTTTTTTTTTTACGACCTTGAAATGCTTAATGAAAATGTCACCTCGACCTTCCAGTGAAGCGACAGTGTTCTCTCTGGTGATATATGCCACTTAAACCCTGTCCCTTTATTACAATTGACTAAATTGCAAGCTTGCATTTATTTTTGAGTACAACAGCCACATCTCAAAATCCAATCAATTTTGGATTGATTGGGGACTAGGTTGTTTTTTGATAATCTGTTACATTTGGATGTGTGTCACAATACAAAAGAAAAGATCTGTCGCTACTTCCATTTCATAGTGGTTTTAAAGATGATTAAGCTGAGAACAGAATCTGTTCACTGTGCCCAAATTTGCCCAAAAGTGTCAATCGGATGTGAATTTCAAAATTCTTAGTGAAAGCAATACATTATCACAGCATTTTTTTTTACCTACTGTTTAATAGGGTTGTCAAAAGTACTGAAATTTAAAAAAATGTGACAATACCAGCATTTCCCCATCACATTTTGAGCGGATTCTTAAACACCTCTGATTGGCCATTGTGTTCATGTGCTCAACAGATAGGTCTGTGATCACGCTTCAAAAACGTAAATAGACATCTTTGACGCTCTTCACAGAGCCCTATCAGCAGATGCATATGGAATCTGCTTACAGACGCCTGCTTTTAAACACTCCCGTGTGTATCTGTGTAAGCGCTCGGTGAAGAGACTTAAAGATGTCTATTTACAACATGTTTTTGAAGCATTGATCAGTGTAGCCAATCACGGCCATATCTGTTGAGCGCGTGAACACAGTGGCCAATCAGAGGTGTTTAAGGGGGCTTTCACACTGGGCCCGTCTGCCACGGTCTGAGCCCGGGCACGACTGTTCCCCCGTGCCCCCCGCAGCGTTGGTCTGGTTTCACACTCAAATTGATTCTATCGAACCCTAGTGCGTTTGCGTTCATCTTACGTCATCACAGACGTGCACGGCGCATGACAGAAAACAGAACGCGGGTCAATAAATTGTGTTTTTTATTAATGTGGTGCTATTATGTGCAGCAGAGTAAACGACACCTGTGTTTACTGTATGTGTGCCGCATGTAGACGGTTTTCCGCTGTTTGCAAGCAGACTATTTTGAGGAGACAGCTGACTGCCATTCATTTGCCATTCTAATTGCACTCGCAAAGCGCGAATACACTGCAGGCTCACTCCTGCTCGAATCCAAGGTAAATCAGACACTATCATCTCTTACATCTGTTTTACTTAAGTAAATACATTACAATCGGATAAAACAATCGGACTACCTCCTTCAGGTAGTCTCAGGTTCGGTACCCCGGTGCGCACACGGGTTCGCATGACAGCTTTCATATTAGCGATTTTTCATGCGAACCACGGCCCGTTTCGAACTAAATTGCCAGTGTGAAAGCCCCCTAAAAATCCGCTCAACAGCGCCCAAAATGCTAGGGGGAAATGCTGGTATCATCACATATTTAAAATTTCAGTACCGACTTCGGTCCTTTTGACAACCCTACTGTTTTATGAATATTGTGTTTTAAGTCATACTGCTCATTTTACATTGTGCTTTTTGAATACTATATATATACTAGAGACGTCCACTTTGATGTGGAAACAAAAAGGGATATTTCACCCAAAAACAAAAAACCTCTCATAGTATGACTTTCTTTTTCTGAAAACTACCCTGACCGCTCTTTTCCGTATAACTGAAATGAACAGGCATTGTGATGTTGTGCTACTACCTTTTTTTTTTTTTTTTTTTTTTTTTTTTTAATCAATTTGGAGCTTGACAGACCCAGCCCTTTTTCATTTTATGGAAAAGTGTAGCCAGGATATCCTTCAAAAACTTACCTTTTGTGCTTTAAGGAAGAGAGAAAGATTTATATTAATAATTTACACTACTTTTTTTTTAAAAGGTTAAGGGGTATTAAAGACCAAAGCTCCAAGAAATGAGGGGTGGGTTACATGGGGTGATGTTGATACCTTTTGATTTTATATCTTTATTGAATCAACGCTGAGGTTCAGCACGAGGCGCCAAGGCTTCTGCTCATAGAGCGTTTTGAAGGAAACATCAATTCAAACACAGAATTCATGCTTACAAAGGCCATCTGGCCTTCATGCCACATTATCTCCATTCTGCCTTTCGGTTTACAGCAGAAACCTCCATCTCAATCACTCTTTTCCTCTTGTGGATCAATACTGTTTCACAGCCTGGCAGATCATAAGAGACTTTCACTGTCTCGCTTCATAACAATTAGAATTTAATCAATTCATTTTAGCAAGCTGTGGTGATTTGCACTGAGCGCAGTCATAAACTCTAGCTGCAGACGGCCGGGGCTGATGGAATGCAAAATGTGCGCAATAATTACTGCTGCTTGATGACTGCTCTGAATCACAGAGGAGGGGAAGGTCCAACTGAACAGACTCAGAAGCAAAATATATTCAATAAAAACACACAAAATAAATGGGTAACTGAGTAAACAAACAAACATCTATAACAATACCTCTCATCCAAGGGTTCCCAGAGGCCCCAGCACCAGGTGCAAATCGCCACAGCGCATGTGACAATGTTACAATGTTAGATCAGAGATCGCATTCAAACGCCCACGCTGCAGAATCACTAACCAATTACAATCCAATTAGGCTATTATCTGCAGAGAGCTGGCATGCAGGTTTCGGATGTGGCAGGTGGGGAAATGGAGCAGCAAATGTGAGCACCACACTTTTTTGATGGAAGGAGTGCTGGGTAATTCAATCTCTCTGCCGTCTGAAAGCATATAAGCCAGAGATGCATCCTGATTGGAGATAAAGTGGCATGATTGCAGCCAAATTACACACCGACTCAATCACAAAGCGCTGCACTCAGACCATCAGGGGCATATCGGGCCGATATGAGATTAAATGATGAGAATCTGCACTCAGATCTGCTAATCTTAAACTGAATTTATAACACTGTGTCCAAACAAGGTGCGAAGTAAAGTTTCTGTCTCAGGGCTCAACGCTAAGGATTTTGGGTACACTTGATTTTGATAGTCCACTTTAGACATTCTAAAAGCAACTACATGTTAACTAACTCTCATTTCTGTCATGACAACTCTTGGAGAGATTGGCATGGTAATGAATATGGTAATGTAATGTATTTGGTCTTGTATTTTGCTGCTTCAGAGCAAGTACAGAGACTTGCTACTGCCAGTACATTCACAAACATTGCTGTGAGCATGTAATACTTGGTGCTGCTGCACATGTAACATACATGTATAACCTCCGTAGTAGATCTATACAGGTGGAGCTGGGGAAGTTGGAGGGTTTCTGAAAGCGCACTGCAGACTGCTACAGCAAATACTGCCACATATTTGAATGTTGAGCAACAGCTCATTGGCTGCTAATGCAACAGCAACCAATCAGTTGTGCTATGAGATGATGTGATTGCTACCAAATGAGTTAAGGACCTATCAGCCTGTGCCATCTAGAGTTTCATGACAGAACTTTGTATTAATTTGCAACTACATGTCAACTAAAGGCTGGCCCACACTAAAAGATTTTAAAAATTTTATCAGACCGCAAACATGACAATAAAAAAATCCTGGATAGATTTAATGTGTGGAGTGCCACAATGTGACCAAGACAACACACACAATTCACAAACCACCAGAGTCCCGACTGTAAACACGAGAAATCTCGCAAAATCTCTGGCGGTTGAGAGTAAACAAAGGTGGTGGACGACGGGCAAGAAAAAATTGGCAATATTAGTGTTTGTACTGCTTTTTACAGAAAATCTGGGTGAGGAGAAAAAGGCTTGGATGAAGTCCTGTTATGCTTCTGTCTTCCGTCTGTCTTCACACCTTGACAAAGGCTTTTTGCCGAAACGTTGGTATAATAAAGTATATGCAAGTGAGTGTGCATTCACATCTCCTTTATACAGATTTGTTATCTTTGACTTGCACCTCGGATGGTGTGCATCAAGATAATCGGGACTTTACCTAGGACTGTCAGAAGGGGAGAATTGGGCCCAAAATTATCTGCCTAATTATCTTGTAGTGTGAGGGTGGGCCCATCCATCATAAACGTACTCCAACGTACTCCACACAGCTCCAGGGGGTTCAACTAACTTACGAAAAAAGCTAGTTTTGTAAGTTGAATGTGGAAGCTGTAGGACGTAGTGTAAGCGTTTTGAACTGCGAGAGGCGTTACACTTTCTTCATAAGTTGAAAACAGAAGGCGGTCTGGTGGAAGCTACTTATTTTACTTCATAACTTGTTAAATTTGGATATTTTTCTTACACAAACACAATGCATCGCTTCAAAAGGCCTTTATTAACCCCCCGGAGCCATGTGGAGTACGTTTATGATGGATGGACGCACTTTTTTGAGCTTCAAACAGATGGTTTCCGTGCACTGCCTCACAAACAGACCCGGCTCACATGGCTTTGATAAACATCATAGCAAATACAAAAATCTGAACAGCTGTTTGATAACAAGTAAATGCTGACTTTGCTGAAACTTTGTTTCTTCTTCGTGACAAGCAGGTGTCAGAAATGGAAAGCTGCGCAGCGTTGCCCTTCTGTCTGTGTTTTTATAGCAAAATTTTGAACACGTAATTAAAGGCAATTATGACAAATATCAAAAAGAAAAAAAATACAAATAGTATATTTAACCATCCTGATAAGCAAACAGTTTTTTTTATAAGCAGCGAAATGCTGAACATTCATGTTAGTGTTAACAGGTCTTAAAAAAGGAAAAGATGTTCTTGGCCTTATTGAGAATTATTAGTGCATTCAAAGAAAAAAGTCTATCTTCATAATCATTCTTCAAAACCTATACAGTGATCTGTACTATATTTCGCCTTTGTTCACACAAAAATCAGCCTGTCTGCATGCCAGAGGCAACAGTTTACAGTTAGACAGAGATAAAGTGGTCATTACAGTGCCACCAGCACAAATAATACAGCCTCACAGTGAGCTTGAGCTCATTAAAATCAGGCACAGGCTTGCCACTCTGCTGTTTTCCTGCTTTACCTGTAATGAAAGTAACACATTACAGTCACTTAAGGGTCTCAAATGCAGTCCTTAATTAGCCGGCAAAAACTCAAGGCATTCGTCAGACAATAGAGCTGCTTGATTGCCTGTTAAACATTTTTTATTTATTTCCTGAAGCCTATGCTGTCAGGCACTTTATTTTTTTTTTTTTTTACGGTACAACAGAGCAACATTTGTTGATTCAATTTAATTAACATTGTAGCAATTATTTAAACCACACTCTAAAAAAAATTAAAATGCTGATTAGAAAAACCTGTGACTGTCCACTTAAAATATCTAAAAAAGAACATACAAAACAATTCACAATTACACTGCTGTGGCCTATTCAGATCCAGATCGATTAATCAAGAGTGGGTGTAGTAGAGTTGAACTGAGAACTGTTTCTAGAAAATTTTGGAATCATGCTGTTTGGCTCCATTATTGAATCTTCAATGCCTGCATTCATGTTTTATGCGAGTTGTGAACTTGCTGTCTGAAATGTGAGAAAAAGTCCTGAAAGAATTGTTAATGGAATCAATGTGTGGAATCGGAACCATAAACATTACATTTTTTATGACTGGCTTTGTGTGAGGCGAGAACTGTGCTGCCCTTCGAAATCTCACACGACAACAAAAATATTAAATACTGTTGGGAAAGGAGGTCCTCCAGATGCTTTATATGTGATTAACATCTAGGCACGTTTGCAGTCCCCTCGTCTTCCTACGGACTGTGTCCGCCTGACCAGCATGCTTTGCATTGCCAATCCTGCTGTGCTTTGTAGTGAGTCCTGCAGCAGGGGTCCTGCAACTACACAGCCGCCGGTCAGGGGGATTAAAGTGCTGCCTGCCAGCTTCATATAACTACAAAGAGCTCATTAATTTGGCTGCTTTGATCATAATCATTAAAAATGGATTGCAGTCCATTGCATGTCTCGTCTCATCTCCCTCCCTCATCTACGCCTGCAACTTCAGTAAGAAAAAGATGTTTTATCCACCTCTTTCCTGAACATGGAAGATTCATAATGGAAGACATTTTGCAGTCAGTGAAAATGTTAAGGCCAATACACACCGCACAGACAAACACCAACAAACATGTTTGTTGGGTTTTGTTTGAACAGTGTGTTACCCCTGTTGGTGTCTGTTGGAGTTAGTCAGAGTTTGTTTTCACCTGATTGACAATGTTCAGTCAGTGTTGGTGTTATTGTGGAGTCATTTTTCATAAAATTTTAAATCCAACTGCCAACTTGTTTGTTGGTGTTTGTCTGTGCGGTGTGAATTGGCCTTTAGTGCCCTATGATTTCCATGATGCGAAAAACGTGGACGGAACTGTGGACTGCAGTCTTACAAATGGAATTTACAATATAACACGGAATGTCACAGAATTTGGACAATTTTGGATGAATAAATCAAAAGTAGGACTGTACACTTAATCAAATCGTGATATGGACTAGTGTCTGTGAATATTAACCCACAAAAAGACTTCTGTTTAAATATGAAGTCTGCATGTTCTACTGCACATACTCAAGTGTCTGACATGAATATTTGAACTTCATTTCTCTCACATTTCACCGTTTCATTGAGAAAATGAAACCACCGACAGAGACTCAAAGGTCTTCACAACAACTCAATGAAATAAGTTTGTTTTAACTTGTAAATGTGACTAATATATTACTTTATGCAGCAGAATGCATATTTTGAAGTAATATAATAATAATAATAATAAAATCTTTGTTTTTTTAAGGAACATCGCACAATTTTCTCCCATGTTTTAATAACTGTTAACCTCTGTGGTGCAGTACTTTGTTTGGCAAAAATAGAAGAAATTGTTACATTTACATTTGATTACATTTTAAAAGATTAATTAAATAGTTGTTTCACTACATTATTTTTTTCTGATAATAAATCTGTATTAAATTATAAAAAAAAAAATTTTAGATGAATGTTGCCCTATGAATTATGTAGTTAAAAAAAAAAAAAAAAAAAAAAAAAATTAAAATGGTAATGTTTTATAAATGCAATTTATTTCACATGCTTTTATGGGAAAAATAAAACAGATTTAATGGGGCCATAAAAATATAATTTTTGTAAAACTTTTAATAAATTGCTGTTAAATTATGTTCCATGATTTCAATTGGACAGGATTTTAATTAGACATGCGTTTTGATTATTAATTTAATTTAACCATTAAAATGGAATACAGACAAATTAAAACAAAATTTAGTAAAATTAAAACAGACAAATAAAAGAATTTGGGGGAAAAAGCAGATTTTAGGAGAAAAATGGCCTTGAAATGTAAAAGTGACAAATTCAAATTCCTGCTGTTAAATAATTAAAAGTTTCCCCATTTCAGCGTGCCAGAATTAGCTTGCAAGTAAAGATACATGCTACTCTTTACTCTTCGTTTGTGGGACTTTCTTGTCTAATTTGTCATTTTTCTAAATAATATATTTACTTAAAATATTATTTTGTAGCAACCAACAACAAATGTAGAACCTGAATCTCATATTTCAGACAGCTCTGATTTGCAGTGTGCAAGTAGCTTCTACAATGATTTTTTAAGAAACAGAAAGGGAAATCAGGCAAATGAACCTAGAGATCTTATTTTATAAACTTGTGGATATAGTGACTCCTGCAGTGGTCACATGATCAGTGCCCTATAGACCAACCAGGGCTACATGCTACCAAGAAGCATACCAAGAAAGTTAAAAAAAGAAGAAGAAAAAAAAGAAAGAAAAAACAACTTTAAGAAAATACTAGGGCTGTCAAAGAGATTAATTAGCAGCCAATTATCAGCTTCACATCTTTTTTTTAAGTAACTGGCTATTGGTTATAGACATACTACCATTCAATTATGATTTTGAAAGACATTTCCCATATTCATACCAAGGCTGCATTTACTTTATGAAAAATACAGTAAAAACAGTAATATTGTGAAATATTATTACAATGTAAAATACAAATGTTTTCTATTTTAATACATTTTAAAATGTAATTTATTCCTTTGATCAAAGCTGAATTTTCAGCATCATTACTCCAGTCTTCAGAGTCACATGATCCTTCAGAAATCATTCTAATATGCTGAATATGCTGCTCAAGAAACATTTCTTATTATTATCAATGTTGAAAACTTCTGCAGCTTCATATTTTCATGGAAACTGAGATGTTCTTTTTCAGGATTCTTTGATGAATACAAAGTTCAAAAGAACAGCATTTACTTTATTTTTTTGTAACAATGTAAGTCTTTACTGTTACTTTTGATTCAATTTATTTGAATGCATTCTTACTGAATAAAAGAATTCATTTCTTTCCAAAAAAAAAAAAAAAGAAAAAAGTGGGAGTGCGAGTACACTGCACGACTGACCTTCTGAACTTGTCTCTCATTTTCTCCAGGTCGTCTCTGGTTCGACCCAACTCTGCCTGCATGTAATGTCGACTGGTTTCGAACTCCGTCTCCATGGCCTCCATCTTATGAGTGGTCTGGGACAGCCGGCGACGGATGTCTTCATTTTGCTGCTGCAGGATCCTGCAAAATAAGCGAGACGATGAAAGACATGAAAAATGCATGCCACTGACATGAGAAACAGAGTTCACACCACTGTAGCTGTAAAGGGCAAAACTCTACAGCATTCTCATGCATTTCAACGCGGGACGCTGCTTCTCATTTTACTACACCAGTGTAAAAGACTCTTTAATACACATACTGGAGACTGTTCATCATCCACATCACCTTGCCATGCCCGGGAAACATTTGTGTGCACATTCCGGATGCATATCTGGGAAATCTCACATTTCCTCTCAACACTTACTATTCTTTTAATAGATCTCTCTGTCATGTTTGGTATCATTTTACAGCTCATATTCTGAACAGAAATGTAATGACCTAAGAAGAGATGTTTGTGATACAACTGTCATTTGAATATGCATTAAGGAGAGGCTGTCTCTGTCTCTCCAACATCATGAGCATCTTATTCGTGTTTGTATTTAGAGTCATAAACGGTGTGTTAATGCATTGCACCAGGTTTGACATCAATGACGCCAAAAGGCACTAGTGAGACATGTGTCAGAACCATTCACATCATGTATGATTCATATGGGTGATTTTTTTATAACAATGTTATGGTGCTTTGTGGACCTCAGCACCACGCATCCTCTTTCACTGTGACATAATGAAGCATTTTATTTTTAACTTGTGTTGATTAATAAATAATTTCACTTTAGTGTTGAAGAATAATAAGTCTCTTGTTTAAGTTGTCCTCTTCTATAGAAGTCAAGGTTTTACACAATCATGTGATCTGAACCTTTAGGCTAAATCCTATGATTTTCAATGAGTGCTTAAATTATTTTCTGTTGGACAAGGAGATTTTATATTAACAACAACTTTAATGGATTTTGATTAATTTTATATGAGCCAAATAAATAATTAAACAATGCATGTCATCGTTCAGATGCTTTTTTTTGTATTGGTTCAAAATAGCAGCTGTAATTTCCAGCCATGCATCATATATGACTTCATTTTCAATCTTTTTCTGCCTACAAACCAGACTGTGTACACCATTTCTGTCTATGTTATGATCTTTAACTTCAAAAAATGTTGACTTTAAATTGTCTCTAATGATATACACTACCGTTTAAAAGTTTGGGGACGGTAAGATGATTTAAAAATATTAACTAATAATAATTTTAAAAAAAAAAAGCATTTTTTTTTTTTCATGTACAGTGATGGCAAAGCTGAATTTCTGAAGCTGAAAGCAGTCTTCAGTGTCACATGATCCTTCAGAAATCATTCTTATATGCTGATTTGGTAATCAAGACACATTATTATTATCATCAATGTTGAAATGTTACTTAATATCTTTGTGGAAATTCTGGGTTTTTCAGGAGTCTTAGACTAATAGAAAGTTCAAAAGAGCTGCATTTACTTGAAAAAAAAAATAAAAATTCTAACAATGTTACAACAATTTACTGTCACTGTAAAGCTTTATTGACTAAGACGCTATTTACACCTGGTATCAAGATGCGTTTTGGTTGGATCACAAGTGGACGATGCTAAATACAGGTGCAAACGGGGTGTAAAGCGTTTTGAGCTTGTCCCGAGGTAGTCGAAAACGCATTCGACAGGATTGCTTTCATAGCTTTCATGTGTTCAAATAGCCACAAAAGACTACATACTCTTTGTTATGGGAACATTATGGGAAGCGCGCTAGCCAGACAGGATTTAAACTTTGTCGGCTGAAGACCTAAGTTTGGTTTGAAGACTAAAAATGTACCAAGCACAATGTTCTCTCACCACTCCTGATTTCTAACACACAATCACAGCATTTGGACGGTCTTGCGGCTATCAGAGCAGAAACAAAAGCTGCTGGCCTCTGTATTTTCCTGTCGTCTCCTTTCGCGTTCATATGTAAATTGCACAAGCTTATTCCGTCCAATAGATCGAAAGATCTGAAAAAACCCATTCATTTACCCGCCCATAGACCCTCCCCTCGAAGAAATCAGGACAGAAGTGGTTGAAAGTGGAAAAAAGAGATGATGATTAAAACACTAGGTGTAAACAGTGTCTCCCTCGTTTACTTGTGATCCAATAGACCAAAACGCATCTTAATACCAGGTGTAACGAGGGCCTAACAAAGAAAAACAGTGCAAAACTAAGATGTCGTCCAATAAACAAAATACCCTACAGACTCTATTACAGGACTACAGGTGCACCTCAGCTATGTGAGCTTTCACATCCTACATCCAATGTACAGGGAGAAGGTGTCAAACACATAATGATGCCTCAGCCTACAACCCAGCCAACACTCCTGAAAGCTGCCAATTACTCAAAGAAAACCACATCCACAACACTTTAAAGCAATCTGAAGGTGCTGAAATGGGGCTTGGGGAGGCTGAAGAATGTTTCCCAAACCTAATGCAAAGAAAACTGTATGTGTGCAAAACACTGAACAATCCTGAGCCCGATGATTAAAAGGCTCTCTGCAGTACAACATTAGGCTAAATGTTGTGCCTACTGAGAGCGAGTTAAGGTTTAGTCATGCAGGTGTGTGAATGTGTGATTAGGAGCAGTACAGGTGTGTGTGTGTGTGTTTGTGAGCAGCTGGCTCTGTGCTGAGCTGAACGGGCAGCTGCAGTGATGCAGAACACATCTGCTGTGTACCAGCAGTCACACTTTGCCATCTCATTACTATACCCACACAAATGCCATGTTTCACCATGTTTCACTTCTCATTTTGTGTTTATTGTTATGTATACTATGTATAGGGAAAAAAATTATCTTTTTCCACCATCCTATATTTGTTAAAGAAGACCTTTTATGCTTTTATCCATGTTCATCTTTCTTTAGTGTGTAATGTTGTTGTTTGAGCTTGGAAAAAGGTCTGCAAAGTTACAAAGCACAAAGTCCCTCCAGCTATTCTCCAGTTATTCTCTCTATCAGTGTCACTGTTTCTGAACTCCCTGAAATACCTCCATTGTACTCTTGAGTTTTCTTTCATGAACAAACACATCACAATATTCCTCATTTAAATAATTCCCACCCAAGGCATACGCAGAAAAAAGGGGCGGGGCCTGGTTGAGTTAGTTAGTATTGTGTTGAAACTCACGGTTATGGTAAGGGGCGGAACATTTCCCAAACAGGCTCGAAGCGCTTGACCAATCACAACACACTGGTCCAGTTGACCAATCAGAGCACACTATGCTTTTCGAAAGGAGGGGCGCACGAATCAGCACGATCTGTAATTTCGTGTGAGGCAAGACATTTTCCCATGCAATTCTGCATTCAAGTTTGTTAAACTCTCTTAAAAAGCTATCAGTCAAATTCATCTTTTTTTGAAGAATTACAGCATTGCATAGAAAAGCAAGAATTACATTTAATGCAACCAGTTTGAAATAACTTCCTTCTGTTAACTGATGTGGCTTCTTATCACAGAATGAGGCAGAAATTATATTGTTTTATAGTATTCTATACAGTGATAAAGGCTATGATTGGCATTGCTTTATAAATATACATTATCCTTATGAAAATACATGAATGGCTTGAAGAACAGATAAACCATATATTGTCGCAATGGTGTGTTAATTCTTCATGTTTAACCAAAAAAAACAAAATTGCCCGCACACTGAAGGACATGCAATTAGACAGGGTCTATCACAAAAATTACTTTAACATGTTATCAGCTGATTGAGCTCAGCTGGTAACAATTAGTAATTGTCTATAGTAGAGTGGTGTTGTTGTTTGTTCCATGAGCACTGAAGAAAGCATGAGCTGAAACATCTGCTCTTTGGTCTGTTTTTAAGATATTTTCCAGCACATTTTTCATCTTGTAGATGTTAAATTAAAATAATTTTTGTGACAGACCCTTGCCTTGGTCTAATTACATGTCCTTCAGTGTGCAGAAAATTTTATTTCTTTGGTTGATCAAACTTTTCGTGATTTACGTACCTGAGAACGGACTGGTTATCTTTTGGAGCGCATACAATATCATTTTTGAATTCTTGTTTAATCAGTCAAATTGTATCTGCATTTTATTCAGCTTAGGGATGTGACGGTGAGAAAATTTTCCCACCGGTTAATCGACATGTGACAACACTGGTAATACCGGTGTCACCGGGGGGCGGGGCATCTTTTTTTTTTTTTTTTTTAAACCGCTTATGGGGCCGTTCACATATCGTGTCTAAAAACGCGTGGAAAGCGCGGCCACGTTGTTTTCTCCTTGTTTCCAAAGCGCTTGCGCTCCTGTGGCATCTGTCATTGTTATGCAACCATGAACTGCGCTCTCCGCGACGAGAAATGTTTTTGACATTAAAAAATAAAAACCCACCCTGTACAGCTATGATCAGCTGTTCGGCCGAGCTTTTGACGTTTTGTTACGGAAAGGCCGGCTTTCACTTTCAAATTAATGGCAATTGCTTGAATGGTGGGTTACTCTTACTGAAAAACACTCGACAAAACAGACATTTTGGCATAATGTGTGTATAGTATGGTTCGTTAAGAGCAGAAAAGAACTCGATACTGGAGCGGTGTGTGTGTGTGTGTGTGTGTGTGTGTCACATAGGCAGGACATTCACAAGACAGCGCGTTCTCTTTTGCCTTGTCGCGCTTGGATGGTTTAAAAGCATTAGCATGAATAAGAACTTGATCATATAACGCAGAAAACGGTTACTACGTTAATTGCATTAAATGCAAATATTTTTAACGCGTTAAAGTGGAAAAAAAATTAACCTCGGTGCCACGGTGGGCAAGTGATGAAACCGGTGTTGCGACTGAACACCGGTAACACTGACTACTGTAGCAAGCCTAATTCAGCTACAGCGATAGCTGGATGTTTTTGTCCATAATAGGGATTTCCTGGAACGTCATAAGCTTTATTTACGCCTATGAGTCTCACTTGTGGAGTTTCTGCGTGAAGGCGCCCTCTGGCGTCGAGTATGAATTAAAAATTAAATGTGAGAGTTTAGTGTTCCATAACGCTCACATCGCCCTATTTTGGGTAAAAATTGAAAAAATACTGCTCTCTAAAGATATTTGAAGTAAACATATGATAATCCATAAGTTTTTATCCGAATGAGCCTATATTTGGACTAAAAGCCTCAAGGGATGTAAACATAATAAAACACAGAAAGGCATCAGCAGGTAATAGGTTAATGTAACAATTTAGGACAAGCTATATAATTGCAACTTACTCTCTTTACAGTGGCCAAATTTGCAAGATAACTTGGAACACATGAATTCGCTACATTTACCAATATAAAGCTGTTTAGTTTGAAAGTGGTGCTTCATGCATCGCTACATTATTGATAAGAGACAATGGACCTTTTTAGCCTGCAAAATTTCACTAATGTGACTGACCGTGCCTTTAATGTTGGTAAGTTCAATTCATTTCTTTCAATCAATTCCACGTCTCCATTTCAGTGAACTAATTCAAAACTGATTCGTGTCATCGTGTCCCAGCCTTTTAATACATTAATACTTCTTATAAAAAGTATATATTGCTAAAATTGCAGTTTATTTCCATGTAATGCCTGTTCGTTTAGAGAAAAAAAGTTTAAAACATGCCTTGATTTATTTTAACCCTTTAAAACCGTATGTGTCGTCGGCGACACATCCAACCAAGCTGTATTCATGTTACCGTAACTCTTGAACCGTTTGTGCCATCGTAATAATTCAAATTGCTACAGATAGTAGACAACATGGGCTTTTATAATATAAGGGTTATTACGGCAATATAAGGGTTATTACAGTAATTTCGTTCCTTCCGTCACCAAATGGCAGCCGCTTTCGGGGAGAGCGGGTGGAAGGAGGATTTGAACGTAGAGATATGGAGCGCGGCAGTTTAGGGAGTTTTGGATCGCATAAATAATAGAAGAAACAAACAAAAACATGGCGAAGGAGTACACAGTCAATTGGGATGATTTTTTATAAGACTTGGGAGGAGGCTAAGTGAGACTCGCATTTCGCATTTGGTGTGTGCATCTGTATAACGTGTCCGTGCGGTAAATGTATGCGTGCTGATGCGTGCATATGTAGTATATGTATGTGTGTATGAAAAAAAATTTTCCTGAATGAAAACTGTGCAACCAAGTGTCACAAAATGACTTGTATGTATGTAATATAGTTGAATTTTCAAGTTTGAAGTGTTAGATTCTTTCGATCATCATTTTTCTCGTTTTTTTCTAAATAAAAAGCAGAAAATGTATTATTATTTTTTTTATTTAAATTCTATTTACAAACTCACCATATACATTAATGGTCAATAACTGTAATTTATTGAAAGCCAGTTGTTTTCTGAAAAAAATGACACCTTGCACTTGAAGATAGCACATTGTTAGAGAATTTTATAATAAAAAAAACATAATATGTGAAAACGGGCTATTTTAGCTTTAGGTTCTAAAGGGTTAACTAGATTTTGTACTGCATTTTTTACATTTAATATTAACCTACTTGATATATGTCTGTCTCTATATCAAGATATCTTGAAAAGAACCTATTAAGACATTTATAAGACAAATAATGTCTACTGTATGAAAAAATATCAAGATATAATTTAATTCAGCTCTATTCATGCAAGCTGTGGATTAATAGTAATCTGGCAGCATCTTCTATCAAATTAATTGGCATAATTATACCAAGAACAACACAAAACTTGATAACAGTCATTTTATGGAAACAGAGTCAATAAGCCACAGAGCTAATCACAGCGTCAACTCTTACAACTAAACCTGTTCTCATAACAATTCTATCATCAAGTGCTTAACACAAAATGAAGAATCTTATCAGGACCAGCTAAAGCCTGAGCAGCAGGGCATTTACGCTTCCTGACGCATGAAAGCACAAAAGAGTCATTAAACTGTGGTGCAAGGATGGGAGTTTAGACAAGCTCCACCAATCAGGGCAGTTAGCCTCAGTCTGGCCACAAGATTTAAACACACTCAGACACTTTACTATCCTGAGCCACTAGTGACTAACAGGGTGGTCCTGTACAGTGAATTTCTCCAATAAAGGCTCTTTGTTTGATATTTGGCCTATTGGTTGGCACATGTTGAGACGAGATGCTGAAGAGATTGAATACTGTCGCAATACTGCAAAATACTTATGGGAAGAGGTTTGTTCAAATCCCCATAATCCCAAATATGAGCCAGTGACCTTTTTCTTTTTGGTAGCAAGGGGGCAGCATTTGCAATATGGGGCACAGTCCAAATGAGACCAGCCAGACGTGAGTCCTAATGCGGAAATGATTTGTTCTTGTCTGTTAAAACACTATTTATTACAACCAAATCTGTCTCTTTTATTACATATTGTCATGTGGACAAATATTCAGTAATTACTCTGATTTAAAGAGGACATATTATGCTTTTTTACATTTTCATCTTTCTTTAGTGTGTAATGTTGCTGTTTAAGCATGAAAAAGTTCTGTAAAGTTTTAAAGCACAAAGTCACTCCAGTGGGAGTTATTCTCTAACTCACTGAAACGGCTCTATTGTAGTCTTGAGTTTTCTTCCGGAAATTAACACATCATGATATTCCTCATTTAAATAATTCCCAGTGACCCGAACAAGGCATACGTTAAAAAAAAAGGGGGAAAGGTCAGGTTGAGTTAGTTAGTCGTGTGTTGAAACTTGCAGTTTTTGTAGGGGTGTGACATTTACAAAATGCGCTCAAAGCGGCAGACCAATCACAACACACTGGTCTAGTTGACCAATCAGAGCACACTGAACTTTTCAGAAGGAGGGGCTTCATAGAGACAGGAACTAAACCGAGCATTACTGACAGACTGAGAAGAAAGGTGCTGCATTTTTTTTTTTTTGAACATTCAAGCATGAAAACATTCTAATAGACACCAAAAACAAAAGCAAGACTCTGTAATAGGGCATAATATGGCCTCTTTAACTTTCACAATTTCTACAAATTTGCATATTTACCACTGCTTTCAGTAGGGCTGCCCTCTAATAGTTGACTAAACTTTAGTCAATGAGAAGAGGCTTGGTCGACTAGTCACAGAAAAAAAAAAAAACTCCACAGGAATTGGCGAAGTCACGCAGTGACAGATCACTAACATGGTCGGTCCATGCGGTAATATGTTTGGCAGAAAATCCAAATTGTGGGAACATTTCAAGAGGGTCAAGAATGACCACAAAAAGGTGAAGTGCGACCTCGAACAAAAAATATCATTTGAACCATGCAAGTAGTAGCCTAAAGTTAGCCAATAGCCTCTTTACATGTCCGCTCGCGCTAAAGTAAACCTAGATAACTGAACGCTAATGTTAGGTGCATTTCCAAGTGTTTGTGTGAAATATAAATTAGTACAGCGCTTACTGCACAACATGTTTAACTTAATTTCCATGTCTATGTCATTGGAGCATATCTTCTCAAAGGCCGGTGTTACGGCTTCATTGTAAGCAAGACACAGAGCTCACTTTTCCTCGACAACTCAGACAAACCTGTGTTTATTTTCTCATAATATGAGAAGACTGAGATAGTGACGTCTGCTATTGCCTAATTGTCCATATTATTGTAGTGTTTCAGTTTGCTGCTATATTTTTTTATTTTTTTATTTATTTATTTTTATAATGTATATTTATTTTGTTTGTGTTCGGACCTCTGAGATTTGATTCGATGTTAAGGCTATATTTGTCCATTGACGATTATGTTTGTACTGATATCTTTCTTTTAAGTGTTTCAGGTTGCTGTATATGTATTTATTTATTTGTTTGTTAATACATTTATGTCCAACATTTTAAAAATATTTTAATATTTTTTTTTTTTTAAGATATAAATAACAGCCCTATTGTATTGTACTTATTTAGTTTGTGTCCCAATCTCAGAAAAGTTTGTGCCATGCTTGCTGGTGTCACAGCGGCAAGCTTTATGTGCATGCTTGAGCATTTAAAGGTTTAGTTCACCCAAAAATGAAATTTCTGTCATTAAGTACTCACCCTCATGTCGTTTCACACCCGTAAGACCTTCGTTCATCTTCAGTAAGTAAGGGTGGGTCATGAATAGTTTAAAAGCTTTCTAATAAATGTTGCAAGATGATGGGGTTTTTTTCCCTCTTTTCATCAGTCATTTGTTCATCAGTCTAGATCATGTTTGACTTTCTCTATAGCATTTTAAAGTGTTTAACTCTCAATAGAACTCAAATGGATCGCATTTTATCATCAGTGTCACGATAGGAATGGCTCGTGGAAATCTTATCACACTTTTGGAGCGTGATAAGATTCAGAGTAGGCCTACAGCTAGGGTGATTCATGCGCCACTAATGCATTAAATAAAGCGGGCTTCCGTTATATTGCGCTGATAATTGGTCTTTTCAGTTCGTACAGGATTTTTGCGCATATAAAAGCTCCGAATGCATGATGTAGGCTATATAATTAATTCATAGTCTTATTTGCTCACCACCATATTTCTCACGCCGTGTCGGCTGCAGTGAGAGAACTGCGTTCAGTGCACCACTCAAAACACAGAGAGGCTTTAAGCGGAGTTCTCTCAGCGCAAACACGCAGTGTCAAGCCTGTTTTTTAGTCGACGATGGGCGGGAAAAGGATTGAATGATAGAAGTGCTAATGCACCAATTACAACAGAGAATCGCAAATTTGCACAACAGCATTGGACACAGTTAACGGGAATCTAACATGACAAAAGATTACGGACTTTCGAAGCAAAAAATACAAGTGGGTATACGCAAATACTGATCCTTAGAAGTCGTAATACGTAAACAGCCCTGGGCAAAAAGTACGTACACGGCGTATACGTGCGTATGGCCCCGACTACACCACTGGTTCTGACGTAGAACACAGAAGAGCTTAACTGCGTTCACTATGTCAACTGTGTATGACTACAGTTCAAATTGTTAAATAAAGTCATTATTTTTTTGTTTTTGCGCACAAAAAGTATTCTCGTCGCCTCATAATATTAAGGTTGAACCACTGTAGTCATGTTGACTATTTTAACGATGTCTTTAATACCTTTCTGGACCTCAAAAGGTGCAATGATGTTGCTGCCTAAATATTTTAATTTGTGTTTCAAAGATGAACGAAGGTCTTAAGGGTTTGGGACAACATGAGGATGAGTAATTAATGACAGAAATGTCATTTTTGGGTGAACTAACCCTTTAAATTATATTTTAAATACTCATTATTATGGTTTAGTATTTCAATTCACTGTAATTTGCAAAGTAATTTTACAGAGTAAATAAAAAGAACTGAGCGAGTCATTCACTAGCAAATTGGACAGTACATTGAATTGCATGTACAATGTGTACAATGCAACAAAAAAGCTGTGCTGTCTAATTATTGTCAAGATGTAAGTGATGCACCAAAATTTACGCAACTGAAAATGAATAGAAATAGTTTTGGAGGGCCAAAATTATTGACTGAAAAAGGGATGATTACTTAATGCTTCTCAGATTATGTGTTTATCGTCATCGTGTACTTAGTGCACACAACGTAGATAAGCTACAATAGGTAAACATGTTAGCAGTGTGGACGCACAAAAAATGACGCAAACTCAGCTTCAGCTTTCGGCAAAATTAAACTTTAATTTCTCTGTTTTGATATTTCAGTAAAAAAATCTTTTGGTGCATATACTATAATATTTTCTTTACTGTTGTGTCTTCAACTCTCAGCCCAAAAAAAAAGAAAAAATGAAAGGTATTCTTAATAAAAATGAGTGACAGCTGATGAAATAGTTAAATGCTTCTGAAAAGAAAAGAAGAAACACAAAAAGTGGTGGCAAAAAAGGACCAGTGTTGCAAATCTCCATCACTGTGTCATCAGATGGGGAGTGATAGTAGACAGACTAGTGGGAATTGAATTCCACACAGCATCTCAAGTGCTAGACAACACACAAATGAGTGATTGTAACATCCAAAAGCTCACAGACATCAAACCTTTCATTGACAGGCTCTTGAGATTCCCTAAGAATACGCAACACCTTTCCCTTTTCTAGTTTCTTTCCCAGTTCAGAGTGAAGGAAGCACAGAGCGTTGAACTCAAAACACACGTCCAGACCAATACTCATATCTGCCAAAGTGACACTGCTGAAAGCAACAGCAAAGCAGAGAAACAGGAACATCAATGATTCATGTTATAGACCTAGATGGGGGCAGGGGTTTTAAGCTATAAATACACCAATGTAACTCTTTTTAGTGGCAAATTGCCTGTTCGCAGGCCCATGTTTAGAGCACAAATGGAGCAAAAGAACAAAGTAGCTAAATGTAAAAAGCACAAAGTGAGCATGTGCTTTTAAGAGACACACATTCCCCAAAGCACTTCTGAACACTTGCTGAAAGAACATGTGGAACCATCCAGCCTATTACGATTTGCTTAATTGTTTTCATTATTCTTATGACATAAAAGATGCTAAATTAAATGTGTGAGGTACACACACATTGTGGGCTTTTGTGTGCAAACATCGGTTTAGAAAATCCTCCACTTTATTTAATTGACAAGGACCGCCACATTCAGTGTGGAAAAAAAGTTCCTCCAATTGTCGGTCACACATTTCTGAATGCGCATATGTTGTTTTCAGGCACGTAGCAAAGTGGCTTTATCTCTTTCAAGGTTAGCAAAGAGATTCTCATCCATGAGACAAATAGTTAGTGGGAAAAAAAGAAAGAAAAAAAATTTATCAAATATTATTTAAATTTATCAAAATTGTTAAAAAGATTTCTATTTCAAATAAATACAGTTCTTTTGAACTTTCCAATCATCAAAGAATCCAGAAAAAAGCATCACGTTTCCACGAAAATATGAAGCAGCATGACTGTTTTCAACATTGATGATCAGAAATGTTTCTTGAGCAGCAAATCAGCATATTAGAATGATTTCTGAAGGATCATGTGACCCTGAAGACTGGAGTATTGATGCTGAAAATTCAGCTTTGATCACAGGAATAAATTACATGATTATAAATTACATGAAAATGTTATTTTAATAATATATTGCAATAATATTTCACAATATTACTGTTTTTACTGTAACTTTGATCAAATAAATGCATCCTTGAGCAGAAGAGACATACTTTAAAGCATTACAAAAAAAAAAAAAAAAACTTTTGAATGTTATAGTGTGCATTTAAATATAAAACTTCAGTTCTTGATGTTCTTGAAAACATAGTTCTTGAAGAACTATGAGTAGTCAAATAGTCAAAAACATTAGTCAATGTTTTGGTCTGTGTCAAATAGTCTTGATCACGTGACTGCAGTTGCCCTTGTTGTATTTGATGATGATGATAGCAGAAGGAAAACAGCTCCCTCCACATAAAACATCCCAGTGAAATGGACAAATTGAATTATGTAAATATGAAAATAAAGTGAAACTGGAGAGGTTTTATATGGAGTGTTAACAGAAACCAATATTCTTGTAAATGGCTCTGAGGCTCATGAAATGAATAGAAATGTCAGCAGAGGCTGACAGGAACTATGAGTGAGTGGGACATGGCTGTTTTTTGACACTATTCATGACAACGCAAGCCCCATGAATCTCACAATGGATATAAGCAAAGCTTCATTTCTCTCCAGCATCACGATTACAAAGCGTCTCTCTTTTGAACAAAACCTGACAGAATATATACTTATAAGATCAGTATTATAAATTAATAACATTTTGATTTATAATATCTATAGATATTTAATGTCAGTATTGCCTTATTACAATTAAATGATCAACAATAATATATAATCAAATACATTTATATCAGTACATCCATAGAAATTATATGTGCACATGCTCTCTTATACTGTAGCAATTCCAAAAGACCAGAAAAATCCCTTTCAGTCACATACAGACTGGGTTCAATGTTTGGACTTGGACTGGAAGTTCCTTTTGTCCTTTGTTTGTGTTTCCTGTGTCCCTAAGGTGGCAAAAATTACTTCACTGAATCAGGCAGCCTGGTCACATTGTTCATATGCAGGTATTAATACGTAACTTTCAAAGACACGAAACGTACATTTTTGTATGTTTAGAAAGGTGCTGAAACATACAATATTGACGTATTTATAGCACTAAAACGTAAAAACACTGAAAAAACGTGACCTTTCCAACGTGATTACGTAATGCGTGGCACATCACAGAGCAGTGCAAGACGAGCATTTGTGGTTAAAAAGTATATACATTTTATTATTTTTTTAGAAAATGACCAATCATTTTGCTAGACAAGACCCTTATTCCTCATCTGGGATCATGTAGAGCCCTTTGAAGCTGCACTGAAACTGACATTTGAACCTTGGTGAAGTTCACTCTATGGAGAAAAATCCTGAAATGTTTTCCTCAAAAACCTTAATTTCTTTTTGACTGAAGAAAGAAAGACATGAACATCTTGGATGACATGGGGGTGAGGAAATTATCAGGAAATTTTCATTCAGAAGTGAACTAATCCTTTAAGTGGGCAGTAGACAGAGGCAGCTCACTAGGTTTTGAACAGAACCAATTGTGTGAGATCAGGAAAGCCCAGTTAAAGTGTAAAGTAAAGAGCTCATTGCAACTATATCATAGGTCTCTCAGAGTGGTCAGATCCACAGGCAATCTCTTGCATGTCTGGAATTGTTGAAAAACTCTAGAGAGTATATTATAACAGACTCACAATGCTTTTTTTGTGAGTTACAGGAAGCCTCAACAATAGCCCACTTTTATTCGAGATTTCCACCCTGAGGGAGGTGGAAACATGATGGAGAAACCCATCTTCAGACCACATCCACCGTTCAGCTCTCTCCACCCATCAAACAGACAACTAGGCCAATCAATACATCCGCCTGCCTGACCATGTCCTGCATGCTTCCGCTTGGCATCACGAGTGAGATGATGAAGGGAACACCGAGTCTGTTAGCCAATCCTACATGTGAGTAATCTAGCATGGGTCACAATGGTGTAACTGAGCAACTGTTTTATACTGCGCCTTAGCTGTAAAGACAGTTTGCAGGGTGAAACCCTTTCTGAAAAGCTGTGCCTTTTAATTCATCGATTTTAGTGCACTGTGATCGTGTCATATCTCGCATTGTTTTTAAGCATATGGCGTTAAAAATGTCTTGCGACTTCTGCAGTCTGCTTTATTCTATTCTAAAAAAATTTCATTTAGGTTACCGACTAGTAGAAATAATAAAAAAAATTGCTTTGCAAATCCCTAGAGTATCCTCACTAGCACAACCTTTGTGCTGATGTTGAGGAGTGGCAACTTGAGGAACGGCTTTAAAAATTAGTATAACTTTTAAGCTATACCGGATCTAAGGTGCTGACTTTATAGCATTAGTTCCAGTGGGAGAAAAGCAGCAACAAAGGGAACACAGAACAGGAAGAGAACATGAAAGCTAATGCAGTACTTGGGGAAAAAAATGGAGCAGAGGTATTGGGAGCCCCTGAGTTGAAAGCAGAACCTCGTCACTAGTTGTGTGCACCTGCTTTTTGGTGTTGGAGCCTAAAAGCCTTGAAATCCCTGTAAGCCTGGAAAGACGGCAAGATGTCACTGATCAAAGTGGATTCAACCTAGTATCCCAGTGAGCACCCGAGGCGTAGTGCGAAGAAGAGAGGAAGTCTGATGTCAGGTGGGCACTCTCACTTATCGCAAGACCTCACAGCCAACAGCTTGTCATTCTGACAGTCACCCAGTTACCCCCATAAACCAGGGACTCACCCGAACCCTTCTGAAGTTTCTAGGCTAATCAGCTAGTGATCTCATACAGGCATCTTCTCACATGATTGGCTCTTGGCCAACCATGCCATACAACACCAAGAGCCAATGAATAATCAGCTTTAGGGTCAGATTAGGTGGTTAATGCCACATAACACTTGAACACTTCAGTGCATTGTCATAAACAATACAAGGCCAATCTATTATTGCGTATTGAAACAAAGAATTATACACTGCCAATCAACAATGTTAAAACAATGACAATTTTTGAAGAAAAAATAAACTTACTTGATCCTGTCGGCATCTGATAAGGACTCCTGTAAGAAAAGAGCATTCATTTAGTATGTGCACACTGAATATCTTCTTACACATAAAAATTGAGTTGCATTTTAAAATAAATATTTCACATATTCTTAATACCCACACTGCTGCATATTTGTCTTTTATACCAATAGGGCAAACATAACATTTCCTCAAGACTTGAGTGTGAACTGATCTTTTGTGTGGCTATAAAACAATTTCTAAATGTCAAAGCTTCCTAAAACATTTAACTAGTGATAAAGCAGTTTCATATTATTGCACACATAGGAAACAGCTTTGATGGATAGACTTGTGTCTCTTCTAATTGTTTTAAAGTTGAGATACAGTAAGTAAACTCATTGCGATCAAAAGACGTAAATTGTGGCAGGTATAAATGAAATATTACAGTTTTATTAATGACCTGTATTTGTTGGATAATTCATTCCATAGTTGCAATAAAAAAGCAAGTGACGCAGTTGAAGCATTTGACATCATACTCTGTGCTTTCTGCCAAACAGGTCAATATGCACATGCCTAGTGAAGCTATGAAATTGGTCTGACATCCTGTTTTTTTCTGCCAGCTAAATGTCCACCATATCCCACAGAGCAGAAAATGGCAAAGCTTTTTTTTTTTAAACATTTGCCTAATGTAGAGAAAGGTTGTAAACAACGCTGGTTGTTTAAAGACTAATTATGCATTTTGTTGTTGATGGATGAAAATCTGTGATCAAGATAAAACAGCAGAACAAAGGTTCATGAAACATTGTTGCAGAAGTGACAATTGGTGATGGGGTTTTAGTAAACGCTCATATTTTGAGCAAAATGTCCTTAGGGAACAACAGAACAGTGAGATAAGAATATTTTAAAGAATCTCTGAGCTGCTCTTTTCCATATAATTAAAACATTGTGACCAGCTTAATATCTGCTAACACTTTATTTTGATAGTCCCCCAACAGACATTCTACTGACTATAAGTAACTTTGCAAATACATGTCAATTTATTCTACTAACCCTAACTGGGGTTAGTAGACCTGACATGTAGTTGTAAACTTACTTATAGTTAGTAGAACATCTAAAGTGGAAACCGAAATAAAGCACAAAATAAAAACCTTTTCATTTTTAGTGAACTATTTCTAGAACATTTAGTTTATCTCTAAATGAATATTGCAATAGCATTCAGGCACAATTGTTGTTGTAGAATGTAGTAGATAGGTTCTTCAATGCAATATCAATATCAATATCAATATCAATATCTGAGGAGGGGGTAAAGTCAAAGAAATGTTGTCAATGACATACCTTGATCTGTGATAATATAGAAAAGGCAGTCACTTGTGATAAAGGTGTTTTCTCACCCTCCACACGAATGGTGGGAATCTCAACCTTTGGCAGCCCTGATTTATCCATATTGTCCTTTTGCAGGGCTCTGCTCTCTACATGGGGCAACTGGTGGAGTTGAGGCTTGTGCTGAACCCCCCGTGGAGCCCTGTCATCCCCTTCAGAATCATTGCTGCCCCCCACCCGAGTGTAAATTGGGCCTTCGGCTTTAGGACGGGCGCCTTCCCGATGGGGATCTGCATGCTGCTTTTCTGACCCTCTTTCTGGACTGTCCACTGACGTGTGCCATGTCTTGGGTCTTGCCTCTCTTGATTTCCTGCTGGCTCTGCTATGCTGGGCAGCCCATTTATCCCATGGTCTGCACCTCTCTTGCTTTTTGTCATGATTGTCCTTGAATTCGTACTGTTGGGGATTGCTGTGGTGTTTGGTTTGATTCTCTTTTGAAGACACTGTTGGCTCGGGAAGGTTCCCGCGCAACATCTTTAGACTGGCAGGGCTCAGCACCCGGTAAGTGATTTCATCCAGAAATTGGGAAAATTTAACCTTTTCCTCAAGAAGCTGCATCTTCCAATCCGGTGGCATAGAGCTGGGAGATATAGATGATGTGGAAGTAGCACGTCCTGTGGGAGAGACTCGTACGCCCTTTTCCCTGTCCAAGGACTTGCTTTTGGGCTTCCTGCTACGTCCACGACTTCGCGTCTGGCCTAGCATCTCTGCCGACTTAGACTTGCGCAGACTGTCGGAAGAGTACACTCCCAACTGATGAGACTGCTTGAGGATGCTCTTCAGTGGATGGGCATGCATCACAGATGCTGCATGGGGAGGACTCTGTTCTTCCCTGGGTACAAATATCTCCGCTTTCTCTTTGAAGACCAAGGAGCGCTCTGCACTCCTGCTGGAATGTGACGGGGAGCTGCCCCGAATGCACTGCTGGGAGCCTTCCGAGGAGGAGAGATCATCGTCAGGAGAGAGCGCCAGTAGGTCATCGCTACGACTGATAAAACGGTTCATTCTTTGTTGCCGGAGATGCTTGGGAGGAAGTCTCGTGCCAAGAGAACCGTGGCTGAAGATTCGTGGTGGGGGGAGGACGCTAACTTCCAAACTAGACAGGCTCGAGACATCCAGCTCGCTGTCAGATTCTTGCGACCATACGGGTCTCTCAGGGCTTTGTGGATAAGGGCCTATAAATCGCGTACGCTGCAAAATAGGTGCATGATTTCGGGAAAAAATTACCTGGCAGGGGTCAGGCTGGGCTGACGGTGCAGGGTTGGCAGAGGGCAAGGCACTCCCGCTAACATCCTCTCGAAATACTGGAACAGTGTGGCGCGTCTCACGGTGCTGCGGAGGTGCCTTTCGGTAAGGTTTCCGGGCGGGAGCAGCACTCGTCATTCTGGTAGATCAGTGTGCTTCCATACACTGTCCGTTAGTCCTGCCAAGAGAGAAGCATGAGAATCCAAAGTAGCAGTACCCTTCAGCTCTGTCCCATGCAAAAAAGACAGTCCCTATCCTCTCTCTCTCTCTCCCCTGTGCCACCCTGCCTCTTCCTCCCTAAGCGGCAACGTCAAAAAAGCAGTTTGAATCAATAGGCTTTGATCAGCACCACTGGGCAGTTAAAAACACAACAACCAATAAAAAACAGCTATGGATGTAAAAGACAGCAGGAGCTGATACAGGGAAAATCAGAGGCAAAAAAAGCCTCAAACAACAAGCAAACATCTGTCTATACATCTACTGTGATGTGATTATCATAATCTGTGTGGTAAATTGAGGAAAGATGAGAATTGGAGAGGAAAGACAAAAAGATACTAGATACAGGGTGTTATAGACACAAACATAGAGGCACGAGGGAGGAAGGGTAAAAAGTTGACTCGTTCTAAAGCGGGTGATTGATTACATGTTGGAGTGTGTTTCCAGTAGACAAACCGTTAAACCACTGCCTGCATGACTCTTATTGATCACAGGAAGCTATGTATAGAATAGGAAAAGTGGGTGTGTGGTTGGGATCCAATCACTTACTGAGGCACGTAGGGCTGACCCACAGTATCTTCACTGTCATTCAAAATATACTTAAAAATTCAAATCAAACAATACTACTTTCCCCTAAGAAGTTTGCCTAGACAAACTTTGCCATTTGAATCCCATTCAAATCAAACAAGTTTGTGATTTCTTGACACAAGTTATTGAAATAATTACCAACTGTTTTTTAGTTGTTTTGGTAATTTAGAAATGTAATCCCAGGCTGCTAGAAATTTAAAATTAAAAATAGTTGATAACAGTTGCTGCCTGAAGTACTGCTAGTATCTGACATGGAATATGAATTTAACAGAAAGGTGCGGATCACAAACTGCTCAGAACGGCCACTATAGTAAAAGCATCTATAGTAAATATGTATGTATTCAAAGTCATCCAATGTTAATATTTGTAAATGTTGTTTAGAAATGTAATCCTGCCCATACAGTGCTAAAGTTATCCAGCAACACCATTAGATTGTAAGATGAACCCACTGTGGGGCTGCTAATGAACAGAGCTGCCAAAAACATCTGCTGCAAAACAACATTCAGTTTAAGCACTTGCAGTAACTAGGTTAATGAAAATCCTTACCCTGTAGATCCAATTTTCACATATTTGACCATTCGATATTATCTTGACATTTGGTTGCTTCAGGCACTACACACAAAACAACATTGTGGGAGAGTAAGTTCGAGTCTGTCAAAGAAAATAAAGTTTTAGATCACTTCCTTTTGCTTCATCACTGCAACCTGCATTGATGACAGTGGCTCCCTGTAATCAGAACGCTACACATAATAGCAGGCCATGGTTAACACTCAGATTCTCTCCACTTCTTCCTGGGTCACACCTTCCCCTGCAGGAGAGCAGCTTTCTTTATTGGTGTGGCTATTTTTAAAGTTCTTGACTGGTAAAATGGGAAAAATGAAGGGAGAATTGGCTGGTGTGTCACAGTGTGGCGCCAATAAGAAATCAATGGTGTTCCCTGCGCATGCTGCTAATGTGCTGCAGGGCACAGGCTGGGACACACATATACACACACGCACACGTGAGGGGGTCACTGGCAAAATGTGCCACTTATTGGCAGGCTGATTTTCCCTCTTGACGTCATCCTCTACCCACAATGCACAAACACACCAGGCCTGCCCTATACAACCAAACACAGGAAGTAGAACTAAACGTGTTTGTAAAAGCTGACTCAAAAGACAGCTGATTTTAATCAGCAACCCCATCTGAACTGATAAAGTTTCACACAAAGTTCAACCAGGTCTTATCCTCGTCTGAGCAGGTATCTTATCACTCAGTCAAGGTTTTGGCCTTAAATTCTACCTACACCAACAGTAAAAGAAACCTAAAGACCCCCTTTGGTGAAAATCAAGTTGTTTATATGTCTATGTGGTGTTTTTAATATGCTTTAAGACAAACCATGTGCAAATTCATAGGTCAACACCATTGCTGAGTATTTTCTGCAGTCTCAAACCGGTTTAAAATCGCTGGTGTCTGTGATGTCACAAACTGCTTTGTAACCAATCACGTCAACATGCCGGCGGGCTTTAGCATATCATTAACAGCGAACTAACAGCGGAGTCTCGAGACAAGACAGGTTATCCAGGTATATTTTTCCGTTGATATGAAAAATCGTGTAGATTTTTCAATATAACGGGTGTATGATGTATATTACGATGTTATGATGAACTATATGTCTTTCTCCACTGACGTTCTGAGTTGTTCAAAGCGTTTCTAAAGGTGAAACACGGGTCAACTTTTTGAGCAATGTTGCCGGGCAATGTTGCTTGGGCACTTTCCCATTGAGAATGAGCAACAAATTTATATCTGGATACTTTAGATCGGTCGTGGGCAATTTTTTGAGATCCTCCAATTAGAATGCTAACAGCCGATCACTTGACCGGCTTGAAGATTTCAGAAAAATTCAAACAAGATGGCGGCCTCTCAGCGGCAGTGGAGTGAAGAAAAGGAGAGTGAACTTATATCTTTTTGCGCTGGTAAGTTATCATGTGTCAACCCAAATTTATCAACAGGGAATTTATCTCATTTAATGCTTAAAATACCAGTGTTTTCAGTTAAATACTAAAAATACGTGATCTATTTAATGTCTGTAGTGGTGTAGGCTGTAGGGCGTATGGCACATGCATGTAGCTTTTGACGCAATTGACGTGTGTTTTGAATCCGCCTTTTGGCAAACTCGCTCTTCTCCCTTTTCCTATCACAAATCAGACCGGAAAGACATTTATATTTAATAAAAACAAAGAAAATATTTGAAAAGTTGAAATAAAGTGCCCAACAAGTGTTTATAATAAAGTATTTATTGGGTTGGCAATAGATTTGCTCCTCTCTGATTGGTTGCTGCCAACTGTCGTTGCCCTAATTAGTTGCCCTGTGTCTCATCAGGTTGCCCGTTGACGGCAACATTGCCCAGCAATATTGTTCAAAAAGTTGCCACATGTATCATCTATGTATGTCATCTATCATCTACATCTATGTATCATAAAGGAACACTCCACTTTTTTTGAAAATAGGCTAATTTTCCAACTCCCCTGGAGTTAAACAGTTGAGTTTTACCGTTTTCGAATCCATTCAGCTGATCTCCGGGTCTGGCGGTAGGACTTTTAGCATAGCTTAGCATAGATCATTGACTCTGATTAGACCGTTAGCATCTCGCTAAAAAATGACGGACGGAAAATGAAAAGTTGACAACTTTTCATTTTCCGTCGGTCTTAGTACACGATGTAACTACAGAAGAGTCAAGTTTTAAATAGGAAAAATATCGAAACTCTTTGGTCATTTTTGAGCAAGATGCTAACGGTCTAATCAGATTCAATGATCTATGCTAAGCTGCGGCTAAAAGTGCTACTGCCAGACCCGGAAATCGGCTGAATGGATTCGAAAATGGTAAAACTCAACTGTTTAACTCTAGGGTAGTTGGAAAATGAGCCTATTTTCAAAAATAGTGGAGTGTTCCTTTAAGGATACTGATTGTTAGAAGGCAGTTGTCTGACTCTGACATGGAGAACGTGAAACTTGGTTTGTGTAACATTAGCAACACATTATTAGCTGCTTGATAAAGGCTAATCATATTAATCACCGTCATGTGTCTGATGTTGTAAAGAGCGATACCATTGTGCAGCGTTTACCTCAGTAAGTTGAGCGAGTGGATCTGTGAGCTGGTGTGAGTGGAGGTGGGGCTAATTTGCATATTAATTGATCCGTGTATACTAATTGAGGCAAGGGTGTAGAGTTACAGCTATTTTAAGGCATGAAGAAATTTTTTTTTCACAGGAAAAAATATTTAAATATGTCATATTGGTGATCAAAGATGAGTTTTAAGAGATAAAATTATTGACTTCAGGGGGACTGTAAGTTATATCTATCTACGTGTCTATCTGTCTACCTACCAACTTATCTACCTAAACATTCTTCCAGTAAAAATGACTTTTTCACAGACTATCAACAACTGAGAGAGAAAGAATTCATTTTAAGACAGAATAATACAACTGTGTTTTGGGAGATTCCGGCAGCTTGTCCTTTTTAAAACATCTAAATCCAGATGAAAGGTTTCCTTGTACCTTCTAAATTTTACAAGCGTTTAGGGCAAAAGGCCTGAAGCTTTTGCTGCTAGCCACGCAAGGGTTGAAAAACAAAGGAACCTCAAAGATCTAGTGTGAAATTTCTGAAGGGCAAAAAGCTAAGTCTTCTATCAGAACAACACACCTCAATTGCTTCTTGAGATTTAAAACCAAATTTCATGTGATGAAACATATGTTGGTAACAGGCCTACACCTATTTTCAAAGATTTCAACCATCACCTGTGATACTAACAGGTACACAACTGCTGTTCAATGGAAAAACAGTGACCAAGCTATGCCTGATGATGTGCCTCATTTTAACCAACAGGAGTCTCTGTTCTAACATGCTCTGGTCTCAAATGTGTGTGGAACTTCTCGCACCATTTGGTTGTGCATTAGAAGGTGTCTGTTGCTGCCTAAGGGTGATTTCTACTCTTTCAAAAGCTAATTAAAGCTGCTTTCAGACACTTTTAAACATTGCACACCTTAAAAAAGCATTACAGCTAAGCCTACTATTTGTCATGACAGAACTAATGACTGTGGGTGAGGGTTAGAGCTCTATGTGAACAGAAGGGATGGAATTACAGTACATACTGACCTTCACACCGTCACATGCCCACACAGATGCTGCGTAGCTTCATTTCAGAGCAATCTGACATTGTACACGCAGATTGTACACTTAATTAAGCTGCTTTAATTAAACATCACTGTGCACCACAGATAAATCAGGTCTCTAAGTCAGATGTGAATTTTGATATCAAAATTAGAAGTATTCTAAAGACTTTCTATGACATTACTACTAGAACTGGGCACTATAATGAACATCAGTAATGTATGTCTTTAATATTATTTTGGTAGCAATGTAACATTAACCTGCATTTTCTGTCACAAAATAGTCTTAATGCTTTTATTTTTTTACTTTTTGGCCATTGTTTTCTAAAGATGCGAACGTTCTCATTGCTAAATTTGATCATGTTGTGTGACTTTGGCATATTCCGAGATTCAGATTGTAACTATGTTCCAGTCAAAAAAATTTATACTTTTCAGAGTAAGCTGCTGTTGTATGTAGTTTTAACCCATATTCAATAAAAATAAGTATTATTTAATTACTTTAAAGGAACAGTTCACCCAAAAATGAAAATTGTCCCATAATTTACTCACCCTCAAGCATCCTATGTCTATGAGACTTTCTTCTTTCAACCAAACACAATCAGAGTTATATTAAATAATATCCTGGCTGGAGTAGTATGAATTACTTTAATGATAAATGGATGCACTTTTTGGAGCTTCAAAAACTCGGGAACTATACAATGCCATTACAAAGCTGGGAAGAGCCAGGATATAACTCTGATTGTGATTGACTGAAAGAAGAAAGTCATATACACCTAGCATGGCTTGAGGGTGAGTAAATCATGGGATAATTTTTGGATGAACTGTTCCTTTAAACAACTGTTGCAATTTTGCTAGATTTTTACTGCATACCAAAAAGTAGAAAAAGTAATATATGACATATTTTTACATTATTTGCCAAGTTTAATATTTTTCACAAAGTGTGAGAAGTCTGGATTGCATAAGTTACTTAGTTACTCAGTTAGACAACAGGACATTCTGGCACCGCACTCACTTCCTCTTACTGACTCTCTCTCACTGTTGCTTCAGACAGAGATCATTCTCAGTTCCCTGATGACTTGCATATCAGATGATGCAGACCAAGCAAAACAGCCTGGTTAAATAAATCCAGCTCTTTAGAGAGGACAAGCAGAATGTGTCATCCTGTGGGCCTTGAGTTGTGTTGGGACTTGGTCTTGTTTTTGTACATTGTCTGGTTTAAAGTCATGAAACATGAAATGGTGTTCACCATTTTAACTTCGCAACAAGATGAACACAAACAATATTACAATATTGATTTATATATTATTAATGTACATAATTTAAAATTATGTAGTAAATAGTAATTAAAATTAATATTAAAGAATAATAATATGAATTTGTATACATTAGCCTATTATTATTCAGCTACAGTGTGTGTGTGTGTGTGTGAGAAAGTAGCACCTGTATTTTGCCATGGACAATCAAATATGAACTAGAGTTTAGTAGTCATTTTACAAAAAATACCCGACAGCTCAACGCCACTACGGACCAAATAGAACCAAGTATTTCAGAACCAAGCTGCGCATTAAGACCAGGAATGTGTATTAAAAAAGGGCAATTTTGACTATGACCTTAAACTGTTAAGGCCCTGATATACTTCAAGCTAAATCGAAGAAACAAACTAGTATGACATCATTTCAAACAAAATCAGGCCAAAACAAAGATTGTTTGGAGTTTGGAGAACTTTCTGGAACAGTTTGCTTTGGCTGGTAAACACCTTCAAACTACAGTACCATTGGTCCGTGGTGATTACGTAACAGGTGGGTGTGGTTCTGAGGCTCCACCTTCTATGACGTGGAAATCTTCTCCAGTTCATTTCTTCTGTTCAGTCCATCAAGGTCAGACGTCAGCGAGTAAATACATGAACACACTGGAGAGATGCTTTATAGTAGAAAATGAAGTTGTATTTCTAATTTAATGAGATAACTGATGGTTTTCTCATTGTATAAAGTGTTATATATAAGTAAACGTGATATGACTTCACTGGAGTGCCGACTTGCAGAGCTCATGCAAACGTCCACATCACTATGATCAGATGCTTTCTTAACTGCTGTTTTCTCACCACTGTCATTTTTGTTCTGTGTTTATTCTGTTATTCAGAGGAAAGGCTGCAGAACATATTTACATATTCATCTAAACACAGGGTGACATCAGGATGTTTGTTAACAGTATACCGCTGGTCACGCATTTCAAACTTCCTTTTTATCCCTAAGTAAAGAACGAAAAAGACCTTCACGTGAATATATCAGGGCCTTTAGGTACAGTAACAGACAGCAAGGTGTGAAAGACAGTCAGATAAAGTTCATGGGAAAAAGGGAAAAACATCAACTTTGTTGAGAGAAAACACTTCCTTTCTGGAACAGCCAAATCTCAGTAAATCTCTTTCATCATGACTGAACTGAGGATGACTGTACGAGAACATCATGAGACACAACTGCGTATCACAAGAGAGCTCTGCAGAGACATGTCATCTTCTAATTAGAGCTATTTCTGGAGGCAGATTACCAGCTATGTAAGACAAGGATGCACAAACACAACAAATTATTTAGATAGTGTGTTTTCATACCCGAAACTTGAGTTGATTTCAGTGGTGTCCTCATTCACAGGTTCTCAGGCCCTGAGCGTTTCTGAAACACACATTTGCTTGGGTTACTGAAATGCGATTTGTCAGTCTTGAAACATGATATATGAAGAGAAAGAACTTAAATAAATATCAGCAGCAAAACAGGGCAAGAATTGAATCTAATCCAGGTCATCTGGTAAGAAAATCCTGACATGTAAAAAATAGAGTGAAATTTATTTATACTCCAAGGGGTTATATATAGCGTCAACAAAACAAAAAAAATCAGTAAACATAAAAAATACAATATGCATGGAATAACTTACAACAGACTGTTGAGTTTTTATGTAACTGCTCTAAAACGAATTTAAAAGGTTTTTTATTATCTTCAATCAAGCAAACCCCTTATTTCAACTAAACAGCCCTTCCAGCCAATCAGATTTAAAACATTTATTGCAAAAAGTGAAATCTAGAGAAAAAAATGGACAAGGACTTTATACTAGGAATGTTTTTGAGTGACAAAATAAATGCGTTAAATCACAGTTTTACATTGATTTACTGAAACAGTTTGAACTGATTGGCAGAAATGAATTACTAATGCAGTTTTTTGCTACAGAAATAACAGTAGCATAAGTAGAAATCGGGATGGTATAAATGTAAAATATCACATTAGCATCTGGTTTATAAATTCACAAACTTTGTCTGTAAACTCTAAGTGAACCGTTTATTTTTTTTTTTTTGGTCTGCCATGAGACACACATCACAAGTTATATTAATATTAATAATATCAGTCGGTGCATTCACTCACGGCCTTCTCAGAAACCACCTCATTCAGTCACAACTCAAAGCAATTGTTCTTCCTTTGCCTAATTAACACAGAGGCTGCTCATTAGCAGCCATATCCGACAGGCCTCCTCCCTCACAGTTACCACAGCGGAATAATGAACTCCTGCACTGCAGACACACTGTGTGCAAGGATGAATGACATTAGAGTCATTACAGAGAATGACTGTATAGAGTATAAGGTCACTGAAAAAGGGGCAATTTAGTTATAGATAACAGAAGGTAAAGCGTGTAGTTAGAAAGATAACTGGTACGTGCTCTGGGTAATAAGCAATAAGATAAGTTTAGATTAAAGACAGCATAGTAAATAAGAACACTTTTTTTTTTTATGTTATCAAATATTACAACAAAATGAAGCACAATACGAAATGTAAGCAATGTGCACACAATGTACATAACAGGATGTATGAAAGTAAAACAGTCAAACAGCACTGGGCTCTCTCTATTTGCCCAACACTGAGAAAACTGCTCAGATTAAAGTAAACATGAACTCACAACTGACCTGATTTAGATTCTTAAAGGATTAGTTCACTTCAGAATTCAAATTTCCTGATAATTTACTAACTCCCATGTCATACAAGATGTTTATGTCTTTCTTTCTTCAGTCCAAAAGAAATTAAGGTTTTTGAGGAAAACATTCCAGGATTTTTCTCCATATAGTGGACTTCACTGGAGTTCAATGGGTTGAAGATCCAAATTGCAGTTTCAGTTTTCATATATGTACATTATATATATATATATACACACACACACATATACACACATATTTTAACCACAAATGCTCATCTTGCACTGCTCTGCAATGTGCGTCCATGACTTCACGCATTACGTTAATCACGTAGGAAAGGTCACGCGTGACGTAGGTGGAAGTACCAACCAAGTGTTCACAAAGCGAACGTTCAAAGACCTTTCAAATGGCCTTTACAAAAAAAAAAACCCTTATTCCTTGTCTGGGATCATGTAGAGCTCTTTGAAGCTGCACTGAAACTGCAATTTGGACCTTCAACCCATTGGTAACCGTTAAAGTCCACTCTATGTAGAAAAATCCTGGAATGTTTTCCTTAAAAACCTTAATTTATTTTCAACTGAAGAAAGAAACACATAAACATCTTGGATGACATGGGGGTGTGTAAATTATCAGGAAATTTTAATTCTGAAGTAAACTAATCCTTTAAAGTAACTAATGATTTGTTCAGATTTGTTCAGATTTTCAGTAAGTAACAACTTTTGCTTTTGTGTACAATGTAAAACAAAAAAAAAAACAAAAAAATTGAAGTTGTAAATAAAACAGATAACTGGAGTTTCTTTTAATATTCATACAGTTTAGTACATGGTCGCAGAAATCTTGTTTCTCCATATTTCGTCATTTTTATTTGTTTTTCATAAATCATTACTATTGGTCACCCTTTACATGTTGTGTGGGTTTTGCAAATATTTAACCAATGAAAAAAGAGCTTGTGACTAAATCTTGCAACTGCATTGGATCCTCAAACTATCAGTCAAAACCTCATAACTTTACCCACCTCTAACGTGAACGAAATGGCGGACGAATTTTGGACCGTCTTTGCTTGTTTGCAATGCAAGAGTAAATAAAGAACTAGTAGTTTAAATAAGTACAGTGTTTTTATTACTCAAGAAACACTAACCCCCGGTTTCACAAACAAGGCTTAAGCTAGTCCTAGACTAAAATGCACGTATCTTAAAATATGTCAGTATACCATTGTTTTGTCTCGAGATGCACACCATTAATATTTTTTCCTAAGGCACATTTATAAAAGCTATTTGAATGTCCTAATTGAAGACCTAATCCTGGCTTAATCTAAGCCTTATCTGTGAAACCGGCCTGTAAATAAAGGCTAATGTTTTACGTTTTTGAGGAGCGGAGAAGAGTGTCTTAGTCTAGCATTTGTCATCAAGTCACAGCCAATACTGTTTCAAATAGCCTGTGCATAGTAGAGGGTTGAACGACTTCGGATTTTTTTAAGTCGACAGTTATGTAATTAAAAAGTCGAGTCGACGTTGTCTAGTCGACGATGATGTCAATAATGAACAAATCCATTCCAATGCGCTCCTTTTCCATTATCTTCTATGTAAATACGCGCTAGACGGACATGTATGTGACCTTTACACTCTCGTCTTGCGTCTTTTGCAGCGTCTCGAGCATGACATGTCGTTTCCAAAATGCGGCGCTCAAGTTCAAATCAGTTCAACTTTTAAAAAACGCGTCTTGAGACCCATTCCACTGCGGGTTGCCTTGTGCACAGCTATGGCATATGACACAGCGCTGCCCACAAGCCTATTGCTCCTGCATAAGTTATTTTTATCAGTTCTTTTGTCTTTGGGTCCTTATATTTCTACAGATTTCTGCTTGTTCTAGATCAGATACAGATAAAGTAGCACAATAAAGATTACATTTATATAAATGCATTAGTGAGAGAGCGATTGTGTGTGAATACTAATTCTACCTGGCAGCATCTCTCTATTAATAGTGAAGCTGTGTGTTTTAATTACTAGAAATATATGCTAGAACTTTTCAGTTTCTGAGCTATTTTATTGATAAATCACAGATCAGCGTTGACAATGATTCTGTACGCGCACGATCTATCTGCACGTGATCTGCGCTCTTCTGTGTGTGTGTGTGTTACGTAGCAGCACAGTTTAGAACGGCGACTAACGTACCTGTACAATAAGCTGTTTAAACGTGCATTCACCTGATTAATATTGAGCATTTAGATGGTACAATCAAACATACACTATATTGCCAAAAGTATTGGGACAACCCTCCAAATCATTGAATTCAGGTGTTCCAATCACTTCCATGGCCACAGGTGTTTAAAATCAAGCACCTAGGCATGCAGACTGCTTTTACAAACATTTGTGAAAGAATGGGTCGCTCTCAGGAGCTCAGTGAATTCAAGCGTGGTACCATGATAGGTTGCCACCTGTGCAACAAGTCACACTTCTCTGGCAATCCGATGGACGAGTCTGGGTTTGGCAGTTGCCAGGAGAACGGTACTTGCCTGACTGCATTGTGCCAAGTGTAAAATTTGGTGGAGGGGGGATTATGGTGTGGGGTTGTTTTTCAGGGGTTGGGCTTGGCCCCTTAGTTCCAGTGAAAGGAACTCTTAATGCTTCACCATACCAAGACATTTTGGACAATTTCATGCTCCCAACTCTGTGGGAACAGTTTGGGGATGGCCCCTTCCTGTTCCAACATGACTGCGCACCAGTGCACAAAGCAAGGTCCATAAAGACATGGATGAGCGAGTTTGGTGTGGAGGAACTTGACTGGCCTGCACAGAGTCCTGATCTCAACCCGACAGAACACCTTTGGGATGAATTAGAGGAGACTGCGAGCCAGGCCTTCTCGCCAACATCACTGCCTGACCTCACAAATGCGCTTCTAGAACAATGGTCAAAAATTCCCATAAACACACTCCTAAACCTTGTGGAAAGCCTTCCCAGAAGAGTTGAGGTTGTTATAGCTGCAAAGGGTGGGCCAACTCCATATTAAACCCTATGGACTAAGAATAGGATGTCATTAAAGTTCAAGTGCATGTAAAGGCAGGATTATAGATAAAGCCACAATATCAATGTTGACGACACAGCGTTTTTATTATATTATCTAAAAAATTCCCCTGTATTTATTCATTTATTTTATTATGATATTTCCGCCTCGAATATTATAATGAAGGTGTGGTCCGTTTACCCCTACTGGCTAACTGATCATGGAACGTGCAGTTCAACTAAAGTTTTGCTTGCTCATTATTTTTGCAGGTTTGGTCTTCCAAATGTGCGCCTTGTTTCATCGTATAAGTTTATTAAAAAAGCATTACTGTAGAAGAAAGCATATCCTGAATATTCACAATCTCAGGGTTTTAAAAAAATCTATCTGTGCTTAAAACTTACAGTTTATGACTTTATAACATTTACATTTTTGCATTTGAAACTTTCACTACACATTTTATCAGCATGTGAACTCATGACCTTGGCACGGTGCCATGCCCTTCCAATGAAACACTGCTACAATGGCAAAACATTCTGAGTGTAATTACATTTTCATCAAGGAGACTGTAAATTACCCCTGGAGATGTTTTCAGCTGTCAGATGGAAAACATTTGCTCTCCCTGACCTGAAAGCATGCAATATTAAAGTACTGTTATAGAGTTGTTGTTTATTTTTCAGCATTCAGAGTCGTCTGCTGTGGATGAGAATGCCTCTCCACAAGATATGGCAGAGAATATCAAACTAGAGGCCCGTGGCAGTTAGCCATCCATGACAGTCAGCTGCTGCTGTGATACTGAGACCCATTCACCTCCACTTCCCTCAAACACTCTTTGTTTATCTTCTACTAAGAGACTGGAAAAAAGAACAACCGCTGAACAAAACAGCTCCTATGTGTTTATTCATAAATGACCCTGGTCTTATTGTGTACTAATCAAGTTCAAAGTATTCAAGAAAATGTTTGTTTTCATACCTGTTCTTTAAAAAAAAAAAAAAAAAAATAATAAAAAAAAAAAAAAAAAAACCCCTAGGCTGTAGGGAAATAAAATATTAACTGATAGACTGGATTGTGGCACAACATGTTTTTATCCCTTCACATTCCAGTCTAATCTTGCCCTGCCCATAATTATTTCCACAAGAAATCATGTCAAATTACTGAAATTAAATGGTTTTTAATAGCACAGAAACATGTTATAGTGTACACTACTGTTCAAAAGTTTAGGTTCAGTAAGATTTTTTTATTAAAGAAATTAATAATTTTATTAAGCAAGGATGCAGTAAATTAATCAAAAGTGACAGTAAAGACTTTTACATTTTTCAAATAAATGCTGCTTCAACAATAATGATAAGAAGAAATGTTTCTTGATCAGCAAGTCAGCATATTAGAATGAC
This sequence comes from Ctenopharyngodon idella, assembly GCF_019924925.1. Lineage (NCBI taxonomy): Eukaryota > Metazoa > Chordata > Actinopteri > Cypriniformes > Xenocyprididae > Ctenopharyngodon > Ctenopharyngodon idella. The sequence continues at coordinate 34,140,009 of NC_067232.1, forward strand.
TTCTGAAGGATCATGTGACACTGAAGACTGGAGTAATGATGCTGAAAATATTTTATGGCCAGTCCCCACTGGAGAGAAAAAAAAAAGAAAAAAAACACTTTCTCAACCAATGCTAATCAGAATGAACAGTATCAGGATTTGACAACCGAATATTTGTACATTAGACCAGCCAAATAGACAACACAAGCCTGCCAATCCTTGCTGGCAGGATCACCCTCAATACATGAGTCAGGGATTCGGCTGCGCCCTCACTATCACTGTGCAAACAACAGGAAACATGGACAGCAGATCAAATGATTCAGGGATCGTTATTTAGGCCAACAGATGATTCAGTTTGTTCATCAACATGTTCATCGACTGCTGTTATATGAGACGTTGAGTGATGAGCAGAAGAGATATTTGAAAATTTGCCTTATAGCCCAAATTTTAAAGAAATATTAAGAGGTCCTATAACAATACCCCAAAATGCATTCTCTATGCATATTGTGAAATCCGCAAAATGGATTTAAATGGGTAAAATGTTAAATGGATCTGAGAGTACTACAATACAATGAAACACTAAACACACAAAAAAAAAAAAATCAACACTGAAAGCAGAATTAATTTAGCCAAAATATTAGTCAATGAATGTGCTGTTAAACAAAGTATTTTATTTTTCAAAAAAGCTGAAATAAAACAAGAGAAATTAGTTGAAAACTTAAACTTGTTGACTTTGCAACTGAAATAAAATTAGTTGTACTAAAATTACTAAAACTGAAATAAAAATAAAGCTAGAAATATTTTTAAAAATATTTTTTAAACTAATAAAAATTACAAAAACACATAAAACTACCATAACATAAACTAACATAAAACTACTACAACTTAAAGGTACACTATGTAACTAGAAGCCAAAGTTCGCCTTGTGTACCGCTGCAACAAATGTATTATTATGGCACATTTGGAAGTCCATTCCCACAGTGCTATTGCTCGACATAACTGTTCTCTTTCATCAGTTATTTTGTCCATGGGTCGTAACATTTCTTAAAGATATCTGCTTGCTGCAAATCAGATACAGATAAAAGCATTACATTTATTTGAATGCATTAATGAGATAGCAATTGCATATGTGAATTAGTCCTACCTGTCTGTACAGTGTCTCTCTATTAATAGGGAAGCTGTGGGTTGTAGTTTTAAAAGTAAAAAGAAATATAATGCTAAACGAACCTTGAACAGGACTCAAAGTGGAGTCTTTATGTGCAGAGATGAACCTACATTAAGTGGGGGCCTCAGGGAGAATAAATCAACGAGTCCATTCTATAAGTTTTTTTTTTTTTTTTTGTTAATATATTTTCTTTACCTAGAGATATAATTACACAGCATACAAAAGTAGTCAAAACACATTTTACATAAATTGTTTATTTTTACAATATCAATTTTTTATTAGAGCTGGATAAACTACTAATTACTATTATTTAAATAATGTCAACTAAGTAAATGTATTGATATTTATTTATATCGATTCATGGTTTGCAGAACTTCCCACAATGGATGAGAAGTGCCATGTCTTTAAAATACTAAAACATTTCAGAATTCTATAATGCATTATAATTGTCCCAAATCTTTGTTTATGAATAGGCTACATAAAGACTTTATGTGTGTACATTTTAATATTAGTGCTATAGGATATAAGTTAGATGCTACATATTGTTATATATTCTTTTAAGCTTCATTTATGACTCTGTATAATCTGTAATTTTTAGAGATAGAGATCACGATTGTCCCATGATTCTGAAAACAAACTTTAGACATCCAAACAAAATAATATAATGTACTTGAGGTTCTAACACAATGTTCTATTTAATGTTTATAAATGTCTAAATGTTATGAGTCTGTAAAAAAATATTTAAATGAATTCATTATCTAAAAACATTGTTTTAAATTAATGAATGAAGACTTCATTAATTAACAGTTTCTGTTCACTTGAGACATAAACAACTGTTTTCAATGAAATTCGCCGAGATTCGCCATGTATTTTGACATGATCTTGTATGTATTTGTCCATTCAGTTCAGTTCAGTTTATTCATCCGTTAGGAAATGTAGTTTTCACAGATGCCACACATCATTAACACAGTCATACACAAACATTCAAACAAAGAAATGAAAAGAATATGAATAAGAAATGATGGTAACACTTTAGAACACTGTTTCTTACTTACTGCATAACTAATAAGGAATTACTGAAGAACTAATTAATAAAGAATTATTAGATAATTCTGCAGGAACTAGCCTACTTAGAACCTGAAACAGTATTCTAAAGTGAAAATACAGGGAACCCATTAGCAATTCATAAAGAATTATTAGATAATTCTGCAGTAATTACTTAGAACCTGAAACAGTATTCTAAAGTGAAGATTTAAGGAACCCATTAGTAATTAATAAATAATTACCACATAATTCTGACTCAAATCGAACTTATGCCGCCGTGTTTCACTCATTGCCGAAAGATGCTGTGACTGACTCCATAACCTGCCCATAAACATACACAGCTCTGAGAACATATTTTAACATCTTAAGTAATTAGATTTAGTATATTTAGAAATAAATTAATGTGTTTTATGCAAGGGATCAGGCCATCATGCAAAAGGACCGATGCGACACTCGTTAGTTAGGTGACTGACATCGCGTACCTGTATGTTGATATTCATAAAATAAAATGATATACAGCACAGCAATGATTTTATAGATAAAATAAAACGCACACAAACCTGTATTTCAGCGAAGAAATGTACCAGAACTGCTCTCTCCTGAAGAGGATGAAAATGCCCGCGCTCAGTAGGGGGGAGGGGCGGGGAGAATAACAACACAACTACCCAACACTGAAAAAATAACCCAAAAATGACTCAACAGCCTCATCCCAGCATTTGGGTAAATAAATAAATATAACATTTTATATCTGTGGTAAGTTGGATAGTTATGGCAAGGCAGTGGGGGTGGGGTTCCTTTCCGAAGCTGATTTCTTACAGAAAATGCGCACAAAGTAGTCATTTACCATACAGACAAAGACTTCTGAACAATTTGTAGTAATGAGTCTTTTTGGGAGTGCAGCATATTATGCAGCATATAAATGCATATTAAATTTCCATAATAATAATAAGCGGTGGACTGTGACAAAGCAGTACAAAGCAGTTGTAATTTTACTCAAGTAATTTTGAAAATTAATTACTTTCTGTTCATTAGTAGTTACTTCATAGTTATTTTTCTTGAACATTAATTAGTAGATAATTAATATTAGTTCTTCAGGAGTTATGACAGAATTCAGTAGTTATTGATTAGCTAACTGTTACTTAAGATAATCATAAAATTCTATTACATACTGATTAGTTAACACATCTTCCTTAGTAGTTAAAAGTAGTGACTTAGGTGTTAATGAAGAAATACCTATTAGTTCTTCAGTAATTCCTTATTAGATATGCAGTAAGTAAGAAAAGTGTTCTAAAGGGGTACCAAAATGATAAAAGAAGAGCACTGATAGAAGCGAGAACGAACGAGCTTCGGGGCGCGAGCGTTCTTAGAGACACTTCTCTATGTGTCACACAAAACTGCTTCCAAGCTATAAATGTAGCTCTTTAATGCGCTCTTGTGCTAGAATCTTGTAAAATTGCTTGAATGTTTTAATTAGCAAGGCTTAAAAACACATGCAAATGACGAACTTTAGTGAGGAGCAGCAGTGGGCACTCACGTTGAGAGAAACAATGATCTAAAAACATTGTTTTAAATTAATGAATAAAGACTAACAGTTTCTGTTCATTCGAGGCATAAACGATGATATTCGCTAAGATTCGCCATGTATTTTGATGATGAAAATGTCAAAATACATGGCAAAATACAAATAATGTATTTGTCCATTCAAGGACTGATAGAGGCGATCATTGAATGTCGGTTTAACTTGCCAATATAAAAGAGAAAATATGCATTTAGTTGTAAATTTAACCAGCTGAAGTCGAAAATGAGTAAGGGGAGTTCAAAGATTTTTTATTCTGAAGCTCCCTCTAGTGGACAGTACTGCTCCTCTAGAGGGGGCATTTTTGCTCAGACAATTTTTTCTCAAGCCAACATAACCATGTTGCATGTTGTTGTTCAAAAAAAAAAGTCAATACATCAATCCTTCTAACAAAATGTGTTTTTGTCTTAACCAGATTCGCTATGGAAGGCTTTTATAAGTGTCTTAATACAACAGTCTGGTTCTCGAATCTGATTGGCTGAGAGCCTTTGCTAGCCATGCGATATTCTACCAGTTTCACCACAGGAACCATTTCAGACGTTTAGACGTTTTCGGAAATGTGAGCTCGAGCCCGTCAGCAGCCATTAAGTGCTCATGTACCCGCCGAGAACAGCTTCATCTCGGCCAGTGCTTCGGGAATTTGTGCTGGCTCTTATGTAGATGTTTAAATATGAGGTATAAATAATTTTTGGGTATATCAAATGGGAGTTCAGATGCAGAACACAGAAGCCTGCACTATTTTCACTGCGTCAACTGCATATGACAAAAGTTCAAATTGTTAAATAAAGTTGTTATTTTTGTTTTGTTTTTGCACACAAAAAGTATTTGCGTCACTTCATAACATTAAGGTTGAACTGTAGTCACGTTCACTATTTTAACAATGTCTTTATTACCTTTCTGGACCTCAAAATGTGCAATGACGTTGTTGCCTATGTGTGGTTCAGAAACCCTCGGATTTCATCAAAAATACTTTATTTGTGTTCCGAAGATGAACGAAGGTCTTACAGGTTTGAGACGACATGAGAGTGAGTACTTAATGACAGAAATGTCATTGTTGGGTCAACAAATACAAACTACCCAAATAATCCTAATAATATCAGAAAACTGATATTTTTAAGGAATAGTTCATTTAAAAATGATTCATTCATCAATTATCCTTTTTTTTTTTTTTTTTAACTTACACAAAAAGATTTTTTATTTTGTAAAACTTGCACACACACAAAAAAACAAGGTTTTATGCAGTTAACTCATTTTCTTTTGAAGCAGTTTATTTGTTGCCTACGATATGGATTTAGTACCAATACCGAGGAACCAGAGCTCCAGAATACCACGTTCCCAGCATCTGAGGTTATCCCAATCAGACCAGCTAGTCAGACGGAAAAAGTGATGCTCTGATAAGCTTTATCACCACTCCTTTACATATTTAACATGCAAAAGCTGATTCAATATCCGGCACCTTCAGCCCACTTTCCAGATGACTGGTGTAAATTATGCTGGTGTGAGTGTTCAGACCGACCCATTTCCATACTGTCTACACAGTCTTATCATTCATGGTGTCAAGTGCTTTTCTTATAACATGGATTGCAGACAACAGATGTTCTTTAGACAGGGCTTCTTGACCTGTTGCGTGAGTAGCAAAGACGATGAATCAATCAGGTCTAGACTAGCAGAATATTCTACGATAATCTCCTCTACCTGTTCTTTCAATGCACAGCCTCATTAAATCTCTCTAACAAATGTCAAGGAACACTTGAGGCAACTGTATTGGCTAGCAGTGGGAATATTTCAGCATCTCACACTTCAAGTTAAAGAGCAGAATCTAATATCAAAGCTGATGCTCAATGCATATCAATGCTTCAGTGTTTAAAATAGCTTGTTGTTAAATTCTTTGAGAAGATTAGAAGCCACGTAAATACATCTGCTCTGATCTGCCAACAGGAATAAAAAAATAAATAAAATAAAAAAAACATTATAAAACCTAGTATCAGAGGCAGCAATGCCACTTTAGTTCAGTAGACATTGTCAATCAGTAGTGTTTTCTGTGGCCATGCACAAACGTTAGGTTGTATCCAACGATTGAGTCACAGCACAATGAATAATATTTCTCACCTTGACCCCTGCATGGGCCTTATCTTGTTATGGACTAAAGTCCTAAATGTGTCATAAAAATCTAGGAAGACTTATAAAATCTACTAGAACAGGGGTCTCAAACTACCGCCTTGCATTTCATACGGCCCATCGAGTGTTAATAGTTTATCGTTAAATCCCCCCCACCCCCCCACCCCAAAAAATAAAAAATAAAAAAAATATCACTATGCATTTTGGTTTATAGCTTTCTTTTATAGAAAAAGCAGCCAAATGTAAACAATTTTTTGTTATTAGAGAAAAACACAAATGTAAGAGCACCAAACAAGATCTCAAATGATTAATGCTCTTGCTCTAGATTAAGAGGCATGTAAATTAGGTAAAATGGTACTGTTCACAATTACTTGTTAATGTTCATGTCTTTCCTCTGTTGCTATAAATGTGGTGGTTTATTTGTGCTCTCTCTTTTGTTTGAGCATCTACTGTGACTTTGTGCTATAAATATACCATTCAGTTCAAATATTACACTCATCAGCAGTGACATGATTTTAATCTACTTAGAAATGTCTATGAACAGCATTCTGTCATGTAAAAACGAATACACATACAGTACATACATACACTATATTGCCAAAAGTATTGGGACACCACTCCAAATCATTGAATTCAGGTGTTCCAATCACTTCTATGGTCACAGGTGTATAAAATCAAGCACCTAGGCATGCAGACTGCTTCTACAAACATTTGTGAAAGAATGGATCACTCTCAGGAGCTCAGTGAATTCAAGCGTGGTACCGTGATAGGTTGCCACCTGTGCAATAAGTTAATTCGTGAAATTTCCTCACTACTAAATATTCCACGGTCAACTCTTAGTGGTATCATAACAAAATGGAAGCAATTGGGAACAACAGCAACTCAGCCACGAATTGGTAGGCCACGTAAAATCACAGAGCGGGGTCAGCGCATGCTGAGGCGCACAGTGCGCAGAAGTCACCAACTTTCAGCAGAATCAATAGCTACAGACCTCCAAACTTCGTGTGGCCTTCAGATTAGCTCAAGAACAGTGCATAGAGAGCTTCATGGAATGGGTTTCCATGGCCGAGCAGCTGCATCCAAGCCTTACATCACCAAGTGCAATGCAAAGCGTCGGATGCAGTGGTGTAAAGCACGCTGCCACTGGACTCTAGAGCAGTTGAGACGTGTTCTCTGGAGTGATGAATCACGCTTCTCTGTCTGGCAATCCGATGGACGAGTCTGGGTTTGGCAGTTGCCAGGAGAACGGTACTTGCCTGACTGCATTGTGCCAAGTGTAAAGTTTGGTGGAGGGGGGATTATGGTGTGGGGTTGTTTTTCAGGGGTTGGGCTTGACCCCTTAGTTCCAGTGAAAGGAACTCTTAATGCTTCACCATACCAAGACATTTTGGACAATTTCATGCTCCCAACTTTGTGGGAACAGTTTGGGAATGGCCCCTTCCTGTTCCAACATGACTGCGCACCAGTGCACAAAGCAAGGTCCGTAAAGACATGGATGAGAGAGTTTGGTGTGAAGGAACTTGACTGGTCTGCACAGAGTCCTGATCTCAACCCGACAGAACACCTTTGGGATGAATTAGAGGAGACTGCGAGCCAGGCCTTCTCGCCAACATCACTGCCTGACCTCACAAATGCACTTCTAGAAGAATGGTCAAACATTCCCATAAACACACTCCTAAACCTTGTGGAAAGCCTTTCCAGAAGAGCTGAGGCTGTTATAGCTGCAAAGGGTGGACCAACTCCATATTAAACCCTACGGATTAAGAATGGGATGTCATTAAAGTTCATGTGCATGTAAAGGCAGGCGTCCCAAAACTTTTGGCCATAGTGTATACAGTATATACATAAATACATATACACATACTCACCAGCCACTTTATTATGTATACCTGTTCCACTGCTTGTTAACCCAAATATCTAATCAGCGAACCACATGGCAGCAACTCAATGCATTTAGGCATGCAGACATGATCAAGACGATCTCAAACTGAGCATCAGAATGGGGAAGAAAGGTGATTTAAGTGACATGGTATGGTTGTTGGTGCCAGACGGGCTGGTATGAGGATTTCAGAAACTGCTGATCTACTGGGATTTTCACTCCATCTCTAGGGTTTACAGAGAATGGCCTGAAAAAGAGTAAATATCCAGGGAGCGGCAGTTTTGTGGGTGAAAATGCTTTGTTGATGCCAGAGGTCAGAGGAGAATGACCAGACTGGCTTCTGCAGGGGAGCATCTCTGAACTCACAACACATCGAACCTTGAAGCAGATGATCTACAGCAGCAGAAAACACACCGGTGCCACTCCTGTCAGCTGAGAACAGGAAACTGAGGCTACAATTTGCACAGCCTTACTAAAACTGGACAATAGAAGATTGGAAAAACGATGCCTGGTCTGAAAAGTGTCAAAATCTGCAATTTCTTGGCACACTTTGGGCCCCTTAGTACCAATTGAGCATCGTTTAAACGCCACAGCACACCTGAGTATTGTTGCCTCTTCTAATGGCTACTTCCAGCAGGATAATGCACCATCATAAAGCTCAAATCATCTCAAACTGGTTTCTTGAACATGGCAATGAGTTCGCTATACTCAAATGAGCTCCACAGTCACCAGATCTCAATCTATAAGAGCAGCTTTGGGATGTGGTGGAACAAAAGATTCGCATCATGGATGTTCAGGCAAAAAAATCTGCAGCAACTGTGTGATGCGATCATGTCAATATGGACCAAAATATCCAAGGAATGTTTCCAGCACCTGAATCTGACATGAAGAATTAAGGCAGTTCTGAAGGCAACAGGGGGTCCAACACAGTACTAGCAAGGTGTACCTAATAAAGTGGTAGGTGAGTATATATATTGTGGGGCAGTTGTGGCCTAATGACCTTGAGCAAAGCATCTGACCCTCCCCGGGAGTCACGGCAAATACGGCTGCCCACTGCTCCGGGCGTGTGTTGATGGTGTGTGTGTTCAATATATATATATTTTCATTTTAAAAGACATTCTATTAAATTCTGAACAACGCATAACTGCATAACACGCACACATGAGTGGGACTGAACTCGCCAGACAATATTAGTGGCACGGATGAAGTGATGATCCATGTGTGACCTTGATACAGTCCACATACTGACACTGAAAAAGATGGAGGAGGGGTTCAGTTTACTTGACTGTCACTGCCATTCAGAGCCTAAAGCATTGAGTGAGAGACAAAACATTCAAAAAGAAAAAAACTATCCACAGAGGCTTGGAGCTTAGCATTTCATTATTAACAAGCACCTGAGCTGGGCAGCGTTCAGTTCTACTGGCCCATGCTCACTTTTGTTCAGGCCTGGAGTAAATAATTAAACACAGCAAAGGTTCATATATCTGTTTTTGCAAAAAAAAAAAAAAAAAAAAAAGTATTTTATTTTTCAGGAACTTAAAGAGAGGTGAATATTATAACTCGGTTCATTATAGCAGGTCTCTAAACCACTTGTCGAGTCAGACTACCTCTTGCTTCACTCTCACACTCTTGATGGAGAATAACACAAAATTATATATAGAAAATACAGAAAAATCTGCCTTTGGACAAAGATCTGGTGTAATATCTGGCCATATATCACCTAAGGACCATATATATTAATAAAAAATACATTTAAAGTTGAAATTTTGCATACATAATTAACATATAAGTATATAAATTACCTATTCAAAAAGTAACATTAGCAGTATTTTCTGCAATATTTGTAGTAGCAAGAAGAGACTCAAATCCGATACCTGTGCTGGACACAATAATGTAATGGGCAACAGTCCCAAATGTGTCATAATAATATAGAAAGACTTATAAAATCTACTAAAACAAGGGTCTCAAACTACTGACTTCATATGTCCGCTTGAGTGCAAATAGTTTATCCTTTAATTACACAAAACTTTATGCATTTTGGTTTAGCCTTTAATGTTATCTAAGCTTCCTTGGGATTATTTAAAAAGTATAAATATGCAAAAATAGCACAAATAAATTTTCCAACATATTAGAGAAAAACACAAATGTAAGAGCAACAAACAGGAAAGAACTCAAATGATTAATGATTGCTCTTGCTCTAGATAAGGAGGGATGTAAATTGGGTAAATGGTACTGTTCACAATTACTTGTATTGTTCACGTCTTTCCTCTGTTGCTATAAATGTGGTGGTTTATTTGTGCTCCCTTATGTAGCTGAATAAGAGAAATGATTTCAAATTATTTGCAAGCGCACTCAGACCTTGCGAATATGGCTGTATGTGTGAACTGTCAAAAATTCATTTATACCTTTCTGCGATGTAATGTACACTCAATTATATCTAAAGTGACTAAACATTTTATTGTTTTAATTTGTAATATATATATTTTTTAAATTTATTCAATAGTATAGAGTCCCTTTGCAAAAACAAAAAATATACAGACTTTGGTTCAAGGGTCCAATAAAAAAAAAAAAAAAAAAAAAAAATGGTACAATAAAAACTGCTCAAAAATTGGCTTTCGTTAGGGCAGTACATCATATTTCAAGGTCTTTTGTCTGCTTTAACGATTTTAGGCCGAGAAATCGCACTGCAAAATGAAATATATGAAATAAAACTCAATATGCTAAGTTCAATGGATCATAAAAAAAGATTTGTATGGCAAAAAGTGCTCAAAATTTGGATTTTGTTATAGCAGTTCATCTAGTACAAAGCTGAATCCAGCTACTTATTTGTTTGCCAGTTATATTGATGCAAGGCTCCCCTTTATAACACAATGCTTTCTAAAGTCCTCGGTCTATGATGCTGCTAGCAAGCGCTGCTAGAATTGAATGAAGAAATTCAGCATTTCTCCGCCACCTGTAAGGATGCGTAAAATGCGACAAAGTGGTTTAATAAAGGGTTTATTGATCTAATTTTTAGCACATTTTACTGTACCAACATTTTTAATTGGCCGTTAAAGTTTTATATGGGACAATATAAATATACTGCCCTAACAAAATCCAAATTTTGAGCAAGTTGTTAAACTTAGCATAAAGGACAATGTACACAGCCGTATTGTGCCATCAGTCCATTTCGTGGGGGGTTTAATAAAGGCCTTCTGAAGTGAAGCGATGCATTTGTGTTAAAAAAATGACGCAACGCCAGTTTACACTTTCTTCGTAACTTGAATACGGAAGGCGGTCTGGCGGAACTAGATATTTTACTTCATAACTTCAGAAAACCTTTATTAACCACCCTTGCCAATTAAGCCTTGCCAATTTAAACATTAAAGTGCAAAAAGACGTAAAAGATAACTTGCGTGCGCCGTGTGAGAAGTTTGAGAAGTGTGCGCAAACTGTACAACCGAAGCACGTGCACAGAAAGTTGCGTCTGACAGCACGCGAGTACTGAATTGAGCTCTCTTTCACATTTTGCACTTGAATGGGCAATTTCACACAAAATTAAGTAAAAATTCCCGTCTTAGTGAGTATCCTAGTAAACAGTCGGTTATGTTTTAAGTGAATGTAAACAGTTGAGAATTTAAACGCATGTGTAACAGTATATTGGATCCGTGCATTAGTCTTAAAGTGACAGCAGCCTAATGTTCCTAACGCTGTCTGTGTTTTTAATGATAATTAAACAACAGATTCACTGCAAAAAAATCATATACATAAACTGGAAATTGTAACGTGCGAGCACCCAAAAAAAAAAAAAAATCCATTTTCACACGTGAAAAGTTTCTTGTGCGCAAGCAATAGTTTCTCATGAGCATGCAAAAGTTTCTCATGAGCACGCAAAAAAACATTCTCGTGCAAACGCAAATGTCTGTATATTTTTACTTTTCAAAGGTCTCTTTAGGGGATCTGTACAATAACAAATTATTCTTTGGAATTGTGACATCTCTGATTTAAAATAGCCTCTAGACCACTAGAGATGATGTTCAAGGCAAATTAGGATGAAACACTATTATTACTCTCCCACCAAATGGCCAATTCATTATGCAAAAGAACCAATGTTAGAACATCTCAATGAGGAACACTACAAACTAGATTAAAGAAATAAATCCCAGCTCATAAGAGCAGACAAGCACAAAAACCTGGCTACTTATCAGCAGTTAATGTACAGCAAGAGTAAGAGCTGGAGATAAAGTACAAATGATTTATTTCCAGGAAACTATCTGAATTAATTACAGCTGTTTGGCAAGATCAGTCACAGAAGATGTAGCTACAGCGAGAATCACAAGAGACACAGACACATAAAGTTACAGAACAGCATCAAAATACCGCATGGCATCGCCCCTCACCTCAAGTGTGCATGCAGCATTCTCCAGAGTCATCGCCCCAAGTGGGTCCCTCCGGTCGCCAAGGAAACTCAATCTAGCTCACGTCTCACTCCTCTTCCTCCCGCTCCTCCTCCCCCGTTCAGCATGTGAACCTCAGGGCTATCAATGACCTGAAACAAAAGCAGGTGGATGGAAAAACACGAGCGTCATTGGCGGCAGAGCAGCTCGCTGCCAATCACCCGGGCCCGGGATTAAGTGTCAGCGAAGACACGACAGGGCCCGTGGGACAACTGGAGCGTGTCTCAAATGAACGTCTGCCTGACTGCTTTGCATTCACACTCACTGACTTGCTCACTATAAAACAGACCACTTGTGGTCCCCACAGGCCGGGGCACAGTCACAGGCATAAAGCAGTTAGATGCTAATTAAGGTGTGTTCCATCAGGAGAAAGTGGTTTGATTAATGGATGTGAAGGACAGCTCTGCGGAAAGCTGGATATTCCCCTGACACTGCACACCAAACAAACTGCCTGGCACATGACGAGACTCAATGAAGCTTGGGGGGGGGGAAACAGCAAGAACAAGCGGAGACTGAGAGCTTAAACGTATGTGATGGCGACTCAAGACCAATCTGAAAATGTTTCTTTGCAGCAAGTTCTTGTCTAAGCAGATCTGCCTTAAAGATTAACCTGCAGTTTTTGAGAGAGGCGAATTCCCCATCAAGATTGTTTCAAAACTGAGATTAAGAATACAATTTAACCAGAAAATAAAGATCTTCCTGTTTGAAATTAATGAACAATAATAAATAAAAATTCTGACATCTATTACTCCAATCTTGTTTCAAACAATAGTAAAGGAAAGCTCAAAAGTGTTTGTTTGACGAGCAAGAACCAGTGAGGTTTATTTTCTGATGTGCCCAATGTATGCCCGTTGATCAATGTTTATGTGAATATAAGCCTTAATTAAATCTGTTCATCATAGTAAGCATCAAGCCCTGCATGGTCGTTTTATTTTTCCCCAAAGGAGCACATGTACTGCTAAGTGGAAAAATTTAGGAGTGCATAAAAAAAAAAAAAAAAGTGTAATATTAATATATATTTATAAACTTCAAAAAGATAAGGGAGATAAATATGCTTCTACCACATATTGCAACAAACACCATAAAGTAAACATCCCCAAATTTAGGAACTCTTAAAATGATCATTAAGACGTTTGTTATACAATTTAAAGTGCCCCTATTATGCTTTTTTGGATATTACTCCTCATGTAATGTGTAATACAGCTGTTTGTGAATGTAAAAGGTCTGTAAAGTTTCAAAGATCAAAGTGCAGATAAATGGAGTTTCTGTCTCCCAAAAGAAAGAATCGATTCTGAACTGCCTGAAACGAGTCATCAGTCATTTCAGTCTTACTTCCTATACAAACCTATGTAGGTCTGTAACAAATTTGCATAATGCCAGCCTATGGTCTTCATTGGCTGCCCGCAAACAACGTCTACTTTGCCCCACCCTCAAACACTATAGTTGTAGCTGAGACTGGAAGAGTTTGGTTTGCGTTTTCAACATGTTGAAAAGACTAGTTTTCTGCGCTGCGACAGCAAATCTACTTTGCTGCACTGCCAAAGAATGAAGACTCGCGCTGGAATTGATACGGTAAAACCGACGCCATCGTTACTGTTTGTATCACTGAGTTTCAAGTGCTGAGGAAGATCCGGAGCTGAAATTCAAATAAGGTAATGGGCATTTTGTTACTGACACACGACCAATCACAACAGACTGGGCCATCTGACCAATCAGAGAAGAGTAGGCTCTCAGAAAGGTGGGGTTTAGAAAGACTGAATCCTTTACCATTTAGACACTGAGAGAAAAGAGATGATGCTGCAATATATGAGAAAATTAAAGTGTTTTTTGACCTTGGATGCCTGTAAACCTATTGTAGGAGACCTCCAAAATAAAATGATAATAATTGGGACACTTAACACTTTTTATGACCTTAAAATTTAGAAAACTGTTTTTTTTTTTTTCACACCTGCTTGAAATTTTCAAGTAATCCTTAAAGGCCCACTGAAGGGACTTGAAACGCAGAGCATTCTTCAATGTATTGATGTAATTTCCACTGAAACAGGAAGACAGGGCGGGACATATCGAACAGCTCCTCCCCTTTTTTAAGATAGCCAATAGCGTTTCATTTGACTCGCGCATATGATCCGATCTGTGCTCTTGTGTCTCTGGACCGGAGCAGACTGTGCTCGCGCTGCAGCGGTTCACATGACACTAACGTGAAACCAGACTTCATTCTCCTCAATGGAAAGCATATTTACACTGTCTTAATCGTTCCCTATCCCCTATATAGTGCACTATGTGCCATTCACCATGTAGTAAATAGTAAAAGTGTGAACAAATGACCAATTTTAGCCGCAGCTTCAGTGTCTATAATGTAGGGGGCGGGACGCTTTAGATTCTAGAGAGCAATTAATTGGACAGAAGATCTGACGAGAAGCTGAAGTGCAGAGTGATTGTCATCAAAATCATTATTGGCGGAAGTGAGAGACTAAGTTTTGAATGCTTTTATCTTCTAAATATGAATTTTGTCATTGTTTTGGAGTACACTAGATTATAGACAACAGTAAGGCTAACATATTCATACTAAAAGCCAAAAAACTTCAATTTTGATTTCATGGCGACTTTAACACCTTGATTATCTGGTTCGTGTGTTTGATTGGGGTTGGAGCTGAAGGATGGTAGCTCTCCAGGAGCAGAGTTGGAGACCCCTGCTTTACATTTTTTCACAGTTAAGAAGAGATCGGAAACAAACGTACGATCGGTGCATGGCACGAGCAGTATCAAACTCTTATCTCCTTACTGTTAGGCCATGGCTCAGACTTGACATAAACAAGTTTTAAAAGGTTCAATCTTTTAAATATGCATAAAATTACAAAAACAAACAGCGAATGTAATCTAATCCACTTACTCTACTTAGAGAAGAGAAGCCAGCTGACCACATCGAACAAAAAACTGCAAGAGCAATAAAACCCCAAGAAAATCAATTGCATGGCTGTTTTAGCAAAGCAAGACTGCAGTTCTGTATTCCTGTATAGTTCCATTGGAAAACACTAAACAGACGTCCCATAAGAAAGTCTCAAAGACAACAGCCGGTTTCCCAGGGCCATCATCGTGATTGATGTCAATGAAGACACAATGTTCGTAGAGGTCCAACGCTTTAACCAAGAACGTACGAAATAAACAAAAGACCTAGATTTAGTTCGGCCACACATTATTTAGTACTGGCTGAAGAAATCCCAAGTTACTCAGAGCTGTAAAAGCTGCTCAAAGCTCAAAAGGCTTTTGAAAACTCTTCCCATATTTCACTTGGAGCAGACGCCCATGCTGGGCAGGCTTGCACTTTGGCTAATAGCGTCTGGCTTTTGACTAGCATGAAAGCACTGGAATCAGATTAAGGCGTAAAACTTGCCATTATGTATAGAGGACCACTGCACAGCAGGATATAACATGATGGGAACTTCTCTAGCATTATTAGGGAATCAAACTGACAAACCAATGGAAATGTATTTTCTAGGGCTGTCAATTTAATGTGCTAATTTGGTGTGATCACTTAGAGAAAGTAATGTGATGAATTTATTCAATTAATCATGCCACCCCATTCATACATAAAATACGTAATAAGGAACTTACTAAACATCAGACCAATTCAAGCTAGAAGTACCTTCATGTGAACTATTAAAATGGATTTTGTCGAATGTAGGACTGTGAAAGGCATTTGTTAAATGATACGGAAATAAAACAAACAATATGTGGTTTATTGAGCAATTTTTTGTAATGTATTCAATGTTTTCATCTGGCACAATAATGTACTATCAAGGGTTTTAGAAACACATTTTCGCTAAACGTAGATTAATGTGTGTAGCTGAAATTAATTAGATTCATTAACTGCCATATCATTGTTAACTGAATCGTTAATTCAATTAACTTTAATCCACCAACAGCCCTAGTATTTTGTTAATCAAGAGCTCAAAATGTAGAGACAGCCGAGAACAGCATGTGTAAATGGTGCTCTAGGCAGCTGTGGATGAGACTAGCTTTGAAAGCCTTGCTAGAG
The DNA here is from genome assembly GCF_019924925.1 of Ctenopharyngodon idella. Taxonomy (NCBI): domain Eukaryota; kingdom Metazoa; phylum Chordata; class Actinopteri; order Cypriniformes; family Xenocyprididae; genus Ctenopharyngodon; species Ctenopharyngodon idella. The sequence goes on from NC_067232.1 coordinate 34,156,242, forward strand.
ATGTGTTTGATTACATGAACAATGAACGCAGAGCTTCTGACAGCAAGACATTCGGGCAGCAGATAAAGGGAACATTTAATAACACTGCATTGAGAGGTGGACGACGTATTGTGATTGAGTCACGCCTCTGCATCATCAGCCACCACGTCATTTTACATCAAAGCCCATATGGAAATTGAATGGATCAGTTGTGATTCAAGGTTGTTTCTAACCCTTCACAATATGGGCATGCAGCATCATGCAAAAAGCGTGACGCCCAGAACATTTACCGCACAGAGCAAATTCTGAAGTACAATCATCATTCTGCATTATGATGCCAAGGGTTCAACCCTTTCATCTTTCAGCTTTTCTTTTTTGTCGACTGACCTTATCTAATGCACTTAAGAGTCTGAGTTTTCACCTCAGTAAGAAATAAGCAAGCAATCTCACTTGCCGAAACCCGCAATCTCACCATAATGAAGTGGAGTGATAAGTGAACCTTTGACAAATCAAATTTGCAGTAATAATATGATCTAATGGACAAAGGTGACATATTTGGGGGATGTAAATCAAGTGGGAGGCTTTTTTTTTTTTACTCTGAAGAACAAAATGAAAAGGTTTGAACATAAACCTTGGATCACAACTGCACATTTGAGGCACATTTCAACATGCTAAACATGACAAAAGTTCTTCTAAAAGCTGAAGGCAGAATTTTTTTCTGCAGAATAACAGAAAAGAACAAGATACAGCAATGAGGTATGAATAAGTTACTGCATACAGTATATTTTCACGTAGCCAGACTTTTGACTGACCATAAAGTCTGGTCCACATTAAGGATGTCAATTTACATCAATTCCCATAATGGATCGTTGTTTATATTAACAATCAATCGACTAATCGTTAACCTTAAAGGGTTAGTTCACCCAAAAATGAAAATTCTGTCATTTATTACTCACCCTCGTGCCGTTTTACACCCGTAAGACCTTCGTTGATCTTCGGAACACAAAAATTAAGATATTTTTGTTTAAATCCGATGGCTTCGTGAGGCCTACATAGGGAGCAATGACATTTCCTCTCTCAAGATCCATAAAGGTACTAAAAACATATTTAAATCAGTTCATGTGAGTACAGTGGTTCAATATTAATATTATAAAGCGTCAAGAATATTTTTGGTGCGCCAAAAAAAAAAAAAAAATAACGACTTATTTAGTGGTGGCCGATTTCAAAACACTGCTTCAGGAAGACTCGGAGCATAATGAATCAGCGTGTCGAATCATGATTCGGATCGCGTTTCAAACCGCCAAACTGCTGAAATCACGTGACTTTGGCGCTCCGAACTGCAGATTCGACACGCTGATTTGTGGCTCGCATCCGCATGCTACATATAAATGTATTTTTATTTTAATTTGCATTCAAAATTAGCGTGAATATTACTTTTTTTTTTTTTTTTTACACGTACACTTGGATAGGCGTACACTGCGCGTGACGCTGTAATCATTAGCACAGAATGCGCATCGTGTACGCGTGCAGCACAGTTTTTCTAACCGCAAAGAACAATGTAGACTGAAGGCATTTTGCACGTTCGCATTGAATAGTTTTTGCACTAATTTAGTTTGTCCACAAGATGTCAGCACTGAAACGGGCTGTCGTTTCAGTCTGAAAGAAACGGAGAAGACAGAACAAGAGTAAAAACAAACAAACACAATAGCCGACCGTGTTGAAGAGCGCTCGTGTGAGGGGATTAAAAGATATCAGCAACTCTCAAAAAGATTTTATTGTAACTATTTGAGCGAAAAAGACTAGATAAGCATGAATCTCTCTAGTGTGCATGTGTCGAGCACTTGTGTTCGTGAACGCTATCAAAGGATCGAGACTGTGCACGCAAGTAAAAAACGAAGTGTTTTCCATCATGTAATGCAGTTGACACTCCTCAAACTTTGCAGTGTTTAAGTTGCCGATAGTCCTCTTAGCAGCATGAAAAACAAAACTTTTATTCTTAATGTCAATGTGTTATAAACAGAAAGCAAGCAGAGAGCGTTCCCATTACAGATCTGTCATCACATCATTGAGCTCACGGAGAATATCTTATTTATCATGTTTACAACGTTGGTTAATTAGATCATTCATGAGACTGTGATTGAACAAACAAACAAACAAAAAAAGACTGGATTCTGACCAAGGTAGGTAATAATAATAAAACCTTTGAGTGACCCTGAGTATAAATAGGCGCAATAAAAAGTGTTAAAAAGGTGAAATGGAGTTTTAAAAAAACTAAAAAAGTGCAATGTTTTCGTCTTACTGACAACAACAGCCAGACCTGAAATTACTTGTGAAAATAATGCAGACATTTCACTAAGGACTTCTTTTCATCAGTTATTGTTTTTCTTTATGCATTTGTGGATTAAGAATACAGCAAGACAAGCTATTAATCCTTTTTTTTTCATGTTCAGTGACACTTTAAATAGGACAACCATTAAAGTACTAGTAGGACTTAGCTAGATAATAAACTGCACTTGTAAATACTCAGTAAAACAAGAAAACAAGTACAAATATTGTCTTATAGGCCTAAATAAAAGTCTTACAATCCAAGTTATAATTTGTGGCCCTTTGCATTTCATGTGGTTAAAATGCGGCCCTCTTGGCCTCCGAACTTGAGTAACCCTGACTTAAAGGGTTAGTTCACCCAAAAATGAAATTTCTGTCATTAATTACTCACCCTCATGTCGTTCCACGCATGTAAGACCTTCGTTTACCTTCGGAACACAAATGAAGATATTTTTGATGAAAATGGAGAAGTATATTCTCGTCTATAGACAGAAATTTAACCAACACTTTCAAGGTCCAGAGAGGTACTAAAGACATTCATGACTGCAGTGGTTCAACTTTAATGTTATGAAGCGCCGAGAATACATTTTGTGCGCAAAAACAAAACAAAAATAACGACTTTATTCAACAGTATCTTCTCTTCTGTGTCATTCTCCTACACTGTTTCGTCGACTTTGGCCGGCTCCTGCGTCAGCATCACACATGCGTCGTGCTGCTCAAGTGATCAGCTTTGGCCAATACTGAGCCGGCATTCGGACGTAAACACAGAAGCCTTTACTGTGCTTACTGTGGCAACTACGTAAGGATAATGACAGGGAAGAGGAGATTGTTGAATAAAGTCGTTATTTGCGTTTTGTTTTTGCGCACAAAAAGTATTCTCGTCGCTTCATAAAATTAAAGCTGCTGTCCGTAACTTTTTTTGGTTAAAAATTATCCAAAATCAATTTTTGAGCTAGTACATAACCAGCCAGTATTTAAAACTATCTCCTTACCTTAGTCCGATTCACAACAGCAAGCTTGTAACAATGTTATATAATTCGGGTGGTACTGGTGGGTTTTCGTGGGAAATTCGAGCATGTCGCCATTTGTCTTTGCGACATTGTGTCACGTCTGTATACATAAAAAACGAGTCCTAGCTAGTAGGCTATATCGCATGTGAGGCGGATCATTTATAGCCTTTTCTCACAGCAGCTGCAATAATTAAACGTATCATTTTGAAAGCGGATTGTATGGTATGATAAATTAACATTGGTGATTACACTGTACAGAAATTGAAATCTACAAGTAATGCTAATACACACTAAATACACACAGTCACGCAATGCTGATGTTGTTAACATGAACAATTTAAAAAACAAAGTATAACGATAATAATAATTTGCATGGTTTGAAGTGATATGAGTAAAGCGATCGTTAGATTTAATCACCATTGGTAGCGCGAATTACGTTAATGTTTTTTTTCCCGCAGTCAGAAAAAAAAAGTGGCAAACATGTTACTTACTTGTTCAGACATTCTCTGGTGAAAATTCTTATTTTGGTCATACTTCCAAGACGTAGAATCTGTGATTCTGAAGTACAGTATCCACACCGATGCGGTGATTGACAGCAAACATTAGATTCATCCGCACTGAGGAGCCGTGCCGATGCACAACACACGTAAAGATAATAATTCCGCAAACAACTGCAATTGCAGGTTTCAAACAGAGATGGTGACAGAGGCAAAATTACAGACCGCAGCTTTAAGGTTGAACCACTGCAGTCATGTTGACTGTTTTAACGATGTGTTTAGTACCTTTCTGGACCTTGAAAGTGTCAGTTAAATTGCTGTCTATGGACAAGTCATATACCTCTTGGATTTCATCAAAAATATCTTAATTTGTGTTCCGAAGATGAACGAAGGTCTTACGCATGTGGACCGACATGAGAGTATACATAATCCATTGCATGGCTTGAAGACATTAATACACTCAGAATACATAACTACGGCATTTTCCTTGTGTGTCTGCTTCACGTGTTTTGCGCATGAGCCGCACACACCTCAAAACTACGCACTCAAATGATGAACTTTGTTTTATCCTCAAAATGCACACACATATACCTTTTATAGCGAGTATTTTAACAAGTGCTGCAAGCCATGCTTGTTTTCTCTTGTCAGTCTTTGGCATAAAATGCAAGACATACTGTATGGCGCTGTATTCGGACATACTTTTCAGATTTGCTGGAGCTCAAAACGTACTTTCCAGGAATTTCTTCAGTTTATTGCTGTTGTTGTGGCAGTCAACAACAGCACACCTTAACCCTGCGCTCATTTTCATTTTTAGTAATGTTCAAAAAGTTTCTGTTTAATTAATTCAGTTGCTCTATGTACCCCATTTTAACAATGGGCTCCTATGGAGACCGAAACAGGACAGCATCTAAACGGAAGTTAGAATCCATCATGACGGCACTATTTGTTTGCTCAGGAAAAAGTTGGATTCAAACAAAGCAGAATGCACCGTTCAGAAGGTTTCTAGTTTACTAGTGTGACGACCCCTGCTGTTTGGTTTCGGGAGCTTTGTGATTAGTTGCTCCGCCCACTAATTACTTTAATCTGCAGTCCATTGGATACACCTGTTGCTATGGTTCAGATGCTCTTTTTAAAAGAGACTGTTAACTAAGTCAAGATTGGGACTCAAGACGGTTTGGGACATCATTTGTGTTGTGTTCTGTTTGGGTTTTGCAACAGTATATTACACATCCAGCCAGGCACCCTGCATTGCAAACTGATGATACTGACATTTACAGAAACAGTTATTTTCTTTAATTGTTCTTTTTTTTGTGATTAATAAAGCCTTATCATTTGAGCCTAAATTTGCTTTAAACGTGTCCCTCGTTTTGTTGCTTCCCCTTGAGCCAGGGGCCATAACAAATTGGGGGCCCGCCCTCGTTTAGTTTAGCCTCCAACAAAACTCAAAAAAGATTTGATGCCACTAACTTGGAAAACTTTGGCAAATCCAGAGCTTAGTTATTCTACAAAAGCGTTCATTGTATCCACCTTATTTTGCAATGCGGAAGTAAGCGGTTTTCTTTGAAAGTGTGAGACTTCTGATTCATTAGCCGCTACAGGCAAATAACTAGAAGAATAGCGAAGTGCAGTAAACCGTAAAAAGATTTTTGTGTTTATGATTACGACAATACATTAAAATTATATCGTAAGAAATATCAGTTTGCAATATCAAGCAGCATAAACTGCTTTTTTAGAGCTAAAAACCTGGTGGGCTGGTGCACCCTGACTGGAGGAAATTGCAAAAGAGGGCCAATCAGGTTGGAACTGGTTAATTTTGGAAAGGAGTTTTGTGTGCAATATGCATCAGACAGTCATGGCTGATATTAAAAAGTCAGCTTGATAAACTAATCTAGAATCAACAATAATGTTGTTTTCTTTCTGTCTTCTGTGAGCATTGTCTACACAAAGACAGCTTCCCCCACAAAGGCCTAAATCCAGTTCTGTTGATCACCATGTAATCCCATCAGCCCCTCTGCTCCTTGGACGCTGGCAAACACAGCACTGGTCACATGGGCACACAAACACACACTCACAAAGCAGGGGAAGGGATGGGCTGAGTCACAGAAGTAGCTGTCGTTTGTGTGACAGATTGAGTTGAGTCAGTGGTTGGGTCTGGAAGCTGTCAGCTCAATGTGTAGCAGACGTTTGATGCTAAGGTCGCTCTAGCTGGCCTGCACACTGAGCATGTGGCAACGGGCAGCTGTCTCCGAACAGCATCTGCCAAACATGGAAGGACTGACGTGAAATGAATTTAGTCATCATGACGTTTCCAACATGGCTCATGTGACCTCAACTCCCCTATTCTTACCTGTACACTCCTGTTAGTCTTCCAAAGGTTTCTTAACCCTATAAAGTCTACTGTATCATATTTGAAAACAGGCAAAAAATTAGCAGAAACAAGCAATAAAAGCATTGCTCATGCACATTGTCATCTTTGAAAAGAATGCGATTTTCTCAGCTTTTTGTTCAAATTGTTGCTTTTTCAATGAAGAGTGTTGATTAAAAAAAAAAAAAGAATGCATGAAGCTAGAATAAAACTTTTTTTGCTGTTTGTTTAAAAGCAAAAACTCGGTTCTTTCTTTTGATGTATTGCATGTTCAGATATTAATGCAACAAAATATTCTGGGGGCCATGAAATTTTTGTGAAACTTGTCAAAAAGGCTGGTGGTGGCTGGCAGGGAAAGAGTTCAAATGTGAGTATCAAATATGATACATCAGGCATTTGAGTTTATTTGTTCATCTTTCAATCATCATTCATTGCATTATATGTTTTGCCCCCCACAATAAAAACTACAGAGCTTTGATCATGAAACTTTGGGTACGTTTACACGACAACGATTTGCTAAAAACAGAGAATTTTTTTCTTTGAGTTTTCTGCGTACAGACGACAACATTGTCAAAACGATCCCCATTCACACGGATCTGCGAAAACTATTTAAAATGCTGTATTCTGCTGCCAGGCCATTAGATGGTGATGAAACACCATAGACTGAACATGTAATACGCATGTACATGATGTCATCGTTTCCACAGATTCGCATTTTGTTGTTTACACGGAGACCGTTTTCAAAAGCTTGCATTTTCAGGCACCCAAAACGCCGTTGTTGTGTAATGAACATCCAAAACGCATTAAAAGTTTTACGTTTTTTAGTTGAAAACGGTGACGTGTAAACGGCCCCTAAGACATTATTAAGAGATATAGAGTGACAATTGATATTTACATGCATTATGTAAATAGACTGATATACTGCTACAAAGATTGAATTGATTTACATTTGAAAGAATGTCTTTCTTTTTGGCCATATAAATATCAGCAACTGCACCAAATTACATATTTTTGCTCAGTTTGGGCCTAGAATCGACTGTGAAAAGTATTTAGGAGCACCAGTGCGACTGACCCGATCAGGCCCAGTTCTGCGGGGGTGCTAGAGGGTGAACCCTCAGTTGAAATTAATAACAGCATACTGACCAAACAGATTTTGCCAACGTGCCAGTGCGTATTTGTGTTTGCACTCTGAGGAGCGTGGAGAGAGAACATGTTTTTGCAGCGTTGAGCAATGTAGCCAATCACAGACATATCTGTTGATTTTTTGAACACAATGGCCAATCAGAGGCATTTAAGTTAAAATCCACTCACCGCTCAAAACGCTGGAGTTTGTTCAGTGCTGAGTTATGCAAGCTCACAAAGAAGTGTAGTGACTTAAATTTTAGGAACAGTATTGTCAGATTTCATCAATGAAAATAGTTCCAAACAAAATCACAGCTGAACTGCTGCAAATCTCAGAGAAAACACAGGTGTTTCGTTTATGAATGAATCTGTTTTCAAACGAACCTAGTGAGTCAATGATTCAATGACTCATTCATAAAGACAGTCGCTTGCTTTGTTTCTGAATGAATCAGCCGTTTGAACGAATCGATTGAATGAATGATTCAGTGACAAAGACAGTCACCTGCCGCCCCTACTGGCGGTTTTAGTTTCATTTTCAAAGTATCGTTTCAGTTATTCCTTTTAAATCATGTAATATTTCTATATTCAAAACTATTTGAAACATTAATCTCATAACATTGTTATGAATTTAAATGCATTCCTCATTAAACAGTCTGTAAATATACCTAAATGCCACCTTTTTGTTCTTCTGGCCACCTCTGCAGTGCAAAGATGAATTTTGTCAATACTGATTTCATTTGATTGGCAACTTTCTCTTCCTGATTGTGTTTTATCATTCCAACTCAATTTATAAATATAAATGTATGAATTTGACATAAAAATGACATTTAATAAGGTTAGAAAAAATGCCCTTAGAAATGTAAAAAAAAAAAGAAGCACCGGCAAGTCATTTTAAGGAGTGAAATATTGCCTCATAATGGGAAAGTTAATTTCTGTCACTGATCAGAAGGTGCTCCTAAAATTATGACTCTGCTCTGAAATTTTTTAAATTAGCAGCACAAGTGCTCCTAAAAAGAAAAGCAAGCATAGAGCCCTGCATTCAGTACCATGGTAAATGTACCTTAACAGTAACCGGCCATCAGTGGAGTAAAACCTCTAAACCTCATAAACCTCTTATGTGTGTCAGCTTTAGCAGTTTCACAGCACTTAATAGTTTGTTTTCCTGTAAATGGCAAAAGTCACAAACCGAAATCCAGCTAAAAGAGAAACTGTTACTAATATTTTCACACTCAAATCTAGTGTGTGTCATGATGAAATGAAAAACTAGTCTGAAAGGCACAAATATATATTGGTGCAATGAATCAAAAACCGATTACCATGGAAACTATTACCACGGAGACAGGTGTATTTAATTACTCCTGTCTGATTAATTTTGTTTGTGGAGGAAATTAAAAATAAATGAAACTTTAAAGCAGTTTGCAGTTCACAAAAGCATTCTGATAAGTGTGTCATGCATTTACTTTCTAATGCAATTATTTTCTTTGTGTTGTTCATCTGATTGAGCTCCAGTCTCATAATTGCACATCATGACAACAGTTTAATTGTTAAATAAATGATTTGGAGCAGCGAAACAACTCAAACAACACATTTCAAGCTATTGCATGTGCAAGTTTTCACATTTAAAGACAAAATTGTCAATCTCCAGCAAGTGTCAAATGGTTTGCTTCTCTGCTGTGTTCTCACTTTGCATTGGAAAAAAAAATCTATTTGATTCATAGAAATAACAGAAATTGCTTTCATAACACATTATAGTATATTAAAGAACATCTGAATTCTCAATGTTATAAAACACAATTCTCTATAAATGAAGGTTTGTAACTTGAATGTGAATCTGTTACGTTCAAAATAAAGCCTCTGCAATGCAGTTATAGCACAGGTCACACTAACATATAGCCGAATGTCACATAGATGATCAAAGTGTTATAGCTTTTTACGGCCTGCTACAACAGACAGTGCTTCAATAGCACAGGTGGGTAGTAACGAAGCACATTTACTGCGTTACATTTACTTGAGTATTTTTTTTTTTGTGGAAAATTTGTACTTTTAAGAGTTTAAATGTGGGTACTTTTACTTTAACTTGAGTACATTTCTAATGCAAAATCTGTACTTTTACTTTGTTATGCTGGGCTACTGTATTTTAATGCAATACTGTACATGTTAAGAAATGCGTAGTTTATTCCAAGCGCGCTGTCTCTTTTTTCATGAACGATGCACCATTCACAAATGAATCACTCTTTTGAGTCAATTCTGTTCAAATACTTGATCAAACAAGTTGGCAAAACTGTCTAAATTGGTTCGTGAATCAGTTTAAATGATTTGTTCAGTTCCTGCAAGCACTGAATCGTCTCAAGTGGTTTCTCACGTTGGATCAAGTGGCAGTGGACCTACAGTCAATTAAAAGCAAATCTGCAAATGCATCCTACTGTTTCACAGCGATGAAGATCTCTATTAGTTGAACTGCGTATGCTGTCTGTGAACAATTCCACAGGTATCGATTTCATTTGATTTAAATTAATACAGCCAACAGCCAACATTTTACAACCAAACAGATTGTTACGCCACGATGACGTCTCCACTACAAAGTATGTAGCATTTCTTTACCGGTTTTTTAGACATATCTTAATTTATACATTAAATAAGCTACCAGAGAGTATGAAATGAACACCCGCCGTCCCGTGGTAATTTGTGGGTGCAGTGGTGGCGCCGGCAACCTGTTTGTGTTGAAAATTAATGCATTTGCGTAGACATAATTAACCAGTTTACATGCGCCTGCAGAAATATACATTTGATTACATTTTGGAGAACAGACGGAAGAAGATCCGTCATTGTGTCTTTAATCATTGTTTGTGTGCTGATGTTCAGCGGTTATGAGCAAAAGCACATGTGAAGAGTTTTCTCTCTTCTTTCAAATGTAGCTGTATACGTTACAAAGCAAAGGACATGCAATGATATTCGGTCTACAGATACCAGAAATAATGCTCGTCTCTTCTGTGTTTGTTGCAAAGACATTTAATTATGATAATAATAATTTAAATATCTAAATAATATGCTCCCATGCTATTGTATACACACACATATATTATATATATATATATATATATATATATATATATATACACACACACACACACACACATACATGTGTATATATATATATATATATATATATATATATATATATATGTGTATGTATGTATGTATATATATACACATATACATACATATATACACACACATACATATATATACATACATACATACATATGTGTATATATATGTATATGTATATATGTGTGTATGTATGTATGTGTATATATATATATATATATATATACAAATTACAAAGTAACTAGTAACTAGCTACTTAAGTAGTTTTTTCATTGGATACCTTTTACTCTTACTCAAGTAACTATTAAGATTATTACTTTCACTTTTACTTTGAGTAAATATTTCTATAAGTACTTGTACTTTTACTTGAGTACAGTTTTTGGATACTCTACCAACCTCTGTTCAATAGCTAATACTTCACATATGTGCAGTTTTCAGATGAACAAGCACCATAAGGAGGATGTAGTTCTGCCTCAGCATCCTTTTTTCCATTATACAATGGAGCATACATGTGAAGAGCCACTAACACACTTCTGTTCCTAATGTTTTCTCTTTTTTTTTTGTTATAGGCTTTGGTGCATTGTTTGTTATAAGCTTAGGTGAGAATTGGCGAATGCGGAAGCACAAAGGACCAAGCAAAACAAAATGCCGGTCACAAATTAGAAGTCTAAAATGAGAAGTTTTAAAGAAAAAAAATGTCTCAGGACATGCAATGTTTCTTACGAAAACCATAACTTTGCTTCAGAAGGCCTGTATATACACTGGAGTCGTATGGATTACTTTTATGATGGGTGGATGCACTTTTTGGAGCTTCAAAATCTCAGGCGCTATTCAGTGCCATTATAAAAGCTGGGAAGAGCCAGGATATTATTTAATATGACTCCGATTGTGTTTGGCTGAAAGAAGAAAATCACTTAGGATGGCTTGAGGGTGGGGGCAAGTCTACAGGGATAGTGTACAGTCAGCAGATTGTTATTCAAAAGAAACCTCTTCAGGGTGATGAAACAGCCCACTGCTAAATTATTACACTTATTATACAGCTACTTGCAAATAATTGAACAAAATATTAATTTGACATATTTTATTACCTCAAGATGACTCGCAGTACCCCGCTTGAGTCTTATCAGTTGAGCAGTTGCTGTCCTGGAATAATAGACCACTAGATGGCGTGATTGAAGAATCAGAGTCGAGTGTCGCAGGAAGCCCTGTAAAAATATAAATGAATGATGCTTGGTTTAGCACTAGGCATGGACAAGTTTGTGAAGTGACTGCCAATGCCAAGTAAATGTAAAGCACAATGGATCTACTTCAAAGATCACTACTACCAAAACTAAGACAAGAAAACATGACTAGGTGTATCTTGCCCTCAGATTCATCAGTGGGTAATGAACTGTGTGCCTCAAAATATTAACTTCTGACAGTATGAAGCTGAGCAAATTAAGACGCCACTTAGAGACTGCACATCCCGAACACAAAGAGAAGCCCGTTGAAGTTGAGAAGTTGTTGATTACAATGTTTTAAATAAATCCTATAGGATTTCATGTCTGAGAGTGTCTTTATGTGGGTGCATGCAGATGGGGTGCTTGAAAATATTTTACTCTACAAAAGGGGGCCTGGCAGAAAAAGTTTGGGAACCACTGTTAAAGACAACTGAAGAAAAACAAATCCTTAGGTTGTGCTCAAATTTCACTCTTACTGAGAAGGTTTTTCTGCTCATATTACATGGTGCAACTGAGGAAAAACTCTAAAGTAACCATACATGTACCGATACTGCTGTTGGAGGTTGGAAAGTGGGATTAAATTACACCTTGTGAAGCAGAAATCAGCAGGGCTGTTGTTTAGAGGATACACTTAAATGTACTTGAAGATAGTTGTTGCACAAAATGAAACCCATGCCACAAACTGAAAATGTGCTTTTAGTTTTCTAGACAGAGTCTGCACAGTCACATAAGTTAGACCTTTTCCACCAACAGGGTACCAGCGCAGGCGTCTATGCCAATGACCAAATCTGGCCTAGTTTCAAGCATATCTATCAAAGATAAAGCAGTCCTGGGCTAGTAAAAATGCACCACCCTTTTAAAAGGGGTCATATGATGCTTTTTAATGTTTTTTTTTCCCCCTATAGTGTGTAATGTAGTGGTGGGCGATATGTGCTTAATGCGCTTCAACGTTTTTTTAACATTAAATGCTTAAAATTGCATGTAAATGATAAACTTTCATGATCATGCAGAAAAGACACATCACGTGAGCTTAACCGCGATAGAGACAATACTCCAAAATCTCTACTGTTTGACAAATTTCTACCGGTATATCGCCCATCCCAAATGGTTTGTGCATGTATCTGCAAAGGTACAAAGCTCATAGTCTCCCACAAGGGGATTTATTCTATATAACAAAGGACACTAATTCAGACCTGCCAGAAACACCTCAATCAAGTCCAGATATTACTTCCACAAATGTCTACAGCACAATGTGAATTGTTGTCGTCACGTCACCGAGACACTGTGTGTTTAGATATAAAAGCAAAACCCCTTTGTTTGGCCTTCTGAAAAAGGATGAAACTAGGAATCAGTGGTTAAAGGGATAATTCACCTAAAAATAAAACATATGTCATTAATTACTCGCCCTCATGTCGTTACAAACCCGTAAGACTTGTTCATCTTTGGAACACAAATGAAGAAATTTTAATGAAATCTGAGAGATTTCTGTCCCTCCATTGACAGTCTACGCAACTACCACTTTGACGCTTCAAAACATTCATAAAAATATTGTTAAACTAATCCACATGAATTGAGCAGTTTAGTCCAAATTTTCTGAAGAGACTCGATCACTTTATATGATGAACAGATTTAATTTATGCTTTTATTCACATATAAACATTGATCAGTGGACAAACAGAAGCGATCGAGTCTCTTCAGAAAATTTGGACTAAGCTGTTCGATTCATATGGGTTAGTTTAACGATCTATTTATGAACTTTTTGAAGCATCAGTGGTAATTGCGTGGACGACATTAACTGTTTTAATAATTGTTTTAGAAGCCTTGGAAGCTATTTATGGTAAGAGGAGATACAATTCTTTCACACGCTTGAGGTGTTTGGCCAATCACAATGCATTGGGTCAGCTGGCTAATCAAAGTACTATGTATCAAAAATACTATGTATTTATTATTTATTTATTTATTTATTTATTTATTTATTTATTATACATATTCTGTTACACCCAATAAACAAAATAATGAACTTTTAAAATAGCATCATATGACCCCTTTAAACCTTCTGATATCAAACCAGGACAGAAATGTCACTTTATTGTGTCACTTCTAGTTAGGACACAGTCTAAGATGCTTTAAATAAAAAAAATAAAAAATAAAAACGTCTGCTAAGTGACTCCTTAGCAAGAATAAAACGTCTTCAAACTATTCAACACATCCAGAGAATTAAATCACCAGTGAGGAGCAGTGAGAATTATGGCTGACTGTATTAATGCTAAACCAAAGTCCATTCAGAGAATGACTCCTTTCAAATCTTGTGTTACCCAGTACCTGTGGAGCACAGAACAGTCCCGCATTAACAGCACTTGACCTTGGCATTATCATTTATTCTAATAGTAAATCAAACCCTGAATAAGGAATGTCTGCATAATTCACAATTTTCCTTTTAAAAGGTCAATGAAAGTCTGACAACCAAACCCGTTGTCATTACCAACCAAATTTCAGAGATGTTTTTCTGCACTCTCTTTATTGAGCTAGGCTATATGCATGCAAATTCAAGAGAGTAGCCGGAAGATTGAGTGAACAAAACACAGGGATTTGGTCTTATTTTTTTTCCCCCACCTAACAGTGTGAAGTGTATTGTCTATTATCATGAATTTCCCTTCACTGTAGGGAAATTCAAAAATGTTTCATTATGGATTAGCCCTGCATTTCTATCAAAACTGTAATGTGTGTTTGGGTGAATCTCACTAAGATATGTTCAAGTCATATTTCAACTCAGTATCAAAAGGAAAAATCTATATAGTTTTTATATTATATATTACACACATACATATATATATATATATATATATATACATATATATACATATATATATATATATATATATATATATATATATATATATATATATATATATATATATATATAGCTGCAGTCGGTAAGTGTTGCCTCTTTGTCGCCATCTCTGTTTGAAACCTCCAACAGTTACTGTTGCAGTTACGTTCAGAATTATCATCTTTACGTGTGTTGTGCATCGGCACGGCTCCTCAGCGAGGATGTATCTAATGTTTGCTGTCAGTCACCACATCGGTGTGGATACTGTACTTCAGAATCACAGATTCTACGTCTTGGAAGTATGACCAAAATAAGAATTTTCACCAGAAAATGTCTGAACAAGTAAGTAACAAGTCTGTCACTTTTATTCTGACCAACTAAGGAAAAAAAAAAAAAAAGCATTACAATAAATCGTGCTACCAATGGTGATTAAATCTAACGATCGCTTTGCTCAGATCAAGTCAAACCATCCAAATTATTATTATTGTTATACTTTGTTCTCAAATTGTTCATGTTAACAACATCAGCATTGCGTGACTATGTGTATTTAGTGTGTATTAGTGTTACCTGTAGATTTCAGTTTCCGTAGCCACTCCGGAGTCTTAAGTCTTTTGCTTTTGACTACGGGTGAATCTCCAGTTGTCACTGATGATTGTCATTTGGACCTTTCTGGATTACAATCCGCCATTAAAATGATAAGTTTAATTATAGCAGCTGCTGTGAGAAAAGGCTATAAATGATCCGCTACCAGCAGCATCCTCCACATGCAATACAGCCTACTAGCTGGGACTCGTTCTTTATGTAAACAGACATGACATAAAGATGCAAGACGAACGGCTACATGCTCAAATTTCCCGCAGAAACCCACCAGTACCAATTTTATTATAAAACATTATTACAAGCTTACCGTTGTGAATCGGGCTAAGGTAAGGAGATATTTTTGAACACTGGCTGGTTATGTACTTACTCAAAAATTGATTGTGGGTAATTTTTAACCAAAAAAGTTACGGACTGCAGCTTTTTTTGATTATTTTGAAAAAAAGCAAATGAAAATAACCTTACCACCAAATTCTCATTACCGTAAAGCAAAAAATAAAAATAAAAAAACCAATACAACTACTTATACTAAACTCAAGGTTATACTCTGGTACTTTTTTGTAAGTCTTACCTTGCTTTCACACCGCCGCTAGCTAGAGCGTCAAAGTGTCAGTCGGCGGCAAGCTCCAGCGAGAGCGGCGCGGCGGCGCGTCTTGGATGGTGAGAGTTGAAGTCAGGTCAACTTTATGGTAATGAGCTATGACGCGGTTCAGCGGCAACCAATCGGAATGTAGAGGTCCTCGCTTGAGAGGATTCCAATTGGTTGCCACATTCCCGCCGGCGGCGGTTTGAACGCAAAGTACAGCATTGTTGGCAGGGCAGCCAAGTTCGAATTTTGACGCTCTCACCGGCGGCGGTGTGAATGCACAGTTATATGTCCAGCTGTTAGTCAGACACATAGTACTCTGCAGTTTAACTCTGAGATCCAGTATTGCTGTGTGTCTGTGTGTGGCGGCTCTCAGGTCTGCGTCAGCTAATGAAACTGAAGGGGTCTAATTAAATGAGTAACACCCTCTATTAATTTTGATCTTGCTCTTCACACTCACCTGAACAATACAAAGCACTTTAACAGAGCTCTCATCCCCTCTCCAAGTGCTCTCACAACAGTGCTTTACTAGAGCAAAAAAGCCACACTTCACTAAAACAATACATTCAACGACACATGTCCCCACATCAACCCAAAAGCACAAATGACGTTAGAAAAACCAAAACACGCAATTAAAAGAAAAAAAAGCTCCTCTCTATTTAAAAAAAAAAAAAATAGAGAATGCATTTATTACAAATTAAAATATATTATACTATACTATACTATACAGTGGAATCCCAAAGTCTATACACACACACTCAACCTCCACCACAGTCAGTCGACGGGCAACAGGCATTTCCTGTCTTTAACCATACCTCTGCTTTCACAGACTCATTTCAAAGGCTGTTTGCATCGCACCTCTGACAATTCTCTCCTATTTGACCCAGCAGGGCTCATGAGTGGGCCGTGCAATTACGCAGCAGGGGAAGACATCATAAATAGCTGAGAGACATGGAGCCAATAAGAAAAGAAAAAATCCTATTTTCATTTCCATCAGCTCCAGTCCAAACTACTGTTGCATGTGCTGTCTTTATCCATGGCTCAGGAAACAAAGCAGAGCCCTGGAACCATTGGTAACAATGAGATGGATTCAGATCCAGGGAATGGAAAAATGCTCTGGTGAGGAGAGAGAGCAAACCAGCAAGGATTTTAATAATTTATTAATAAACTAGTGTTTTTTGAGTCAATGTTGGTGGCAAAAATGAAGTGACTCATATTGGCAGTATAGTGGATGTGTCGAAATGCATATTAAGTTAAACGTCATGCAGTAAGTGCTGTACAATTTAGCTTCCACACTCCACACGAACACTTGGATTAGGGCTGGGGGCGATATGGCAAAAAAATAAAATCTTGATTTTTTCAGAGCGATTGACCGATTCACGATTTCAATGTTTTTAAATATAAACTAGTCAACTTAAAAACGCAACTACAATATACTACAAATGACTTATTTGTTAAATATCTTTGCAGAAAATATTCATGAAATATGAAGGCAAATGTTGTACAAACTTATCTTAAACATATGTCTTAGCCAAAAAGTAATAGCAATAAATAATATCAGTAATAGGCTATTATTAACAGCACACGCTTTGTAAAAACAGGAAATAACAGCCCCTCTCAGTCTGTCACCATCATGCAAACATGAAATATCAAACATACAGTAGTAGTTCTTTGCAGGTTTTTGCATTCCATTTTTCCTATTGTTTTTATATTTGGCTGACGTGTTTCGCTGTTGCACTCGTGTCTCGCATCTTTTGCAGCGTCTCATCCTTGAAACGGCATTCTAAACACGCAACCCTCAGGTTAAAATAGTTCAGCTCGCGTTTAATAACTTTGCTTTTTTTCCCCATTCAACTGCCCGCGTCTCTTTTTTTATTTTTTTTTTTCAACACAATAACGCATTTCTGAGTGAACAGCTGCTTAAGACTAGCGATGTTCTACGTCACACGAGAGCAATCAATCTGGCGCACCATCATGTGGTCGGATCATTTTCTTCTCTTAACAGTTATAATTCCTGTATTGTCAACGTCTAATTGTAACATTCGCTAACATTTTTATTTAAAACGTGATTTCCTGATTAAAAAAAAACAAAAAAAAACACCATTAAATTCGAATTAATCGGGAAAAAAATTTGCCCATCCCTAACTTGGATATCCTGTGTGCATAATAATAGCAAATATTTATCTAGGATAACGTTAACGTAGAGCGAGCAGCCATGTTAAGTGGCTAATGTTAGGCTACTACTTACTGCGTGACTTCACCAAATCATGTAGAGGGGTTTATTTTCTGCAACAAACCGATTAATTAAAATCTGGTCGACTACACCTCTTCTCGTCGACTAATGTTTAGTCAGCTGTTAGGGGGCAGCCCTATAAATCAGCGAGCTGATACAACCTATCCTCTGAAAGACATAAGAAAAACTGTGCGCATTTGTGTGTGACGTCTTCAGTTTGACATCCACAGCACTAACCCTGGCTCCATGTGCCTCGAGTGACATTTCAAGTCAAGGGTTGAGACTTTATAAATGGTGAAAGTAAATCACTGCTCACCAGCTCCTTAACTTATACTGACATTCCACATCTCAAAGTGAGCTTTTCGTTATTCTTTTTTTTTTTTTACTCTAAGGGGGAGCAGAGAAAATGATGGGTAAAGATGGAGGGAGAAAAAGAGGGAATGGGATGGGCAAATGCTGAGACGCCTGCATGAGGACCACAACTCTAAGCATTGGTTGCAGCAGTATTTCGGATTATATCTATGTGAGGAAATTGAAACGAATATATATAAATAACTGAAAAAAATAACTAATTAGATAATCTAACGATTTTCCTTATTACATTGTTGCAAATATTGCATTGATACTTTAGATCGGTGGTACTCAATCATGCAGCTATTCATGATGTTAATGAATTATGTACTGTAAAGAGTAGCTACATTTTTGCACTAGTGTTGTCAAAAATACCGGTACTTCAGTACCAAGTCAGTACTGAAATTTGGAAAATGTGACAATACCAGCATTTCTGTAGTACCGGTAGTACCGAGAATCCGGGTATATTCAGTACCCACTGATAGGGCTGTGCCAGTATTTACTTGAATATGACACAAGTCAAAGCTTTGTTTACAAAAGAAATAATACGTTAGCAATTAAATGTGACATCGCAGCCATGGAAACATTTTGGTTCATGCCGAATGAGAGAGGTAGGTGAGTCCATAAATTTAAGCTTTGTATTCTGTTTTGCGAATCGCGATCTGATCACCCGATTAGCAGAGAATTTAACAATATTCCATTAGTTATTCCACTAAACAAGGAATCTCTTTCTTTTCCCAAATCTTCACTCACGAAGGAGATTATAAACGTTTCTTCCTTTCGTTCGCATTTAGGCCTATTATAGGCTATTCGCATTCTTTACTGTGGTAAAGTAGAAAAAATACCGTAGGACAGAAACCTTTTTGCTTCAGTTTCACTAACGGAATAGCTAAAATAAACACGCACGTCTGTTGAAAAAACCAGCATATGCTGATAAGGTAGGTTTTGAAGCTGGTATGCTGGTTTGAGCTGGTCCATGCTGGTCCAGGACTAGCTTAGGACCAGCATGGACCAGCATAGGACCAGCATTTGACCAGCATAAACCAGCTCAAACCAGCATACCAGCTTCAAAACCTACCTTAACCAGCATATGCTGGTTTTTTCAACAATACAAAATGGATGTTTGAGCATTTATTTATTTTTTTTATATTTCAAAATTTATTTCATTGAGGTAGCCTATATATACACACACAAACATACACACATGCTCCAAATCATATTTAATATGTTTTTAAAATAGGCTATATAAAATAGTAAAACAGTTCCAACAGATTTTGCTGTGGTACCAAAACCAGTACCGAGAACCGTAAAATTTTCATGGTATTGGTACCGACTACTGGAATTTTGGTACCGTGACAACACTAATTTGCACACATTTATATTAAGGATTACACAAGTCATTTTTAGTAGTTGACTAATCACCAAGCAGTTAATTTAATTTTAATATAGCTTTATGATTATTTAGAATGTGTTTTTTTTTTTTATATATATTTTTAGTTTTCATGATAATTTTAGTTTAATTTTTAGTAATTTCATTATGTGCTTTTGTCATATATATATATATATATATATAGCTATTAGGTTTCATTTATTTTTATTTCAGTTTTAATTTTAGTTAGTTTTAGTTTTTTTATTTATTTCCAGTTAATAATTTAAGTGCTTCAACTTTGTTCAAAATTTCAGTACAGTATATTGCCAAGGTAACATTTCTAATTTTGGTTTAGTCTAAGTTTTCAACTAATATTTACGAATATTGTATTTTCTTTGAGCTTTATTTCAATTGACAGAAATGTTTTTAACAGTGTTAGTTTGTCAACGATAACCCTGTCACCAGGTCAGTGTAAATGACACATTGACTAGCTCTCTAACTTAGTTATTCCATATACGAAAAAGAACCAGATGGAAATGTTTGAAAGAAAGAACCACATGAGTAATCCTTCATGAAGTTAAAGCGCTCTGCAGTTATCACAGGAAAAATATAGAACGCTTAAATGTCAAAGTCAGAACTTTGTCTAATTAACATAACCCACCTGTAATTACATGAGTGACTTTAAAGCTCAGCTGATATGAAATGGCTTATAAAGCCAATAAATGAATATGGGATTAAAATATGTGCATGTCAGAGACATTTGAATATAACACAACAGTTGACATTCTACGTCCCAGCGCCGCCTGATTAACCTGTCTGCAGGCGAGCGCGCCCGTCATCAGACTTAATCGTTGCACTATATTGAGGTCTGCTGATACATTATAAATGTCAGTGTTGATGCCAGACCACTGACTTTCCAAATTATGCTAATGAGAGTTTGAGCATAATGCAATGGACACAGGTCTGTCAATAATTCTTTGTCAAATGACGTGTTCTTCGATCAAATATAAAGAATTTTTCACATTCAGATGAACCACAACTCACCTTCCTCCTCCTCCATTTTTTTAATAAATTTATTTTTGTTGTTTTTGCCTTTATTATGACAGGACAGTAAGCAGACAGGAAGCGAAGTGGGAGATAGAGGGGGGGACGGGATCAGGAAAGGTCCAAGAGCCATGACTCAAACTCGTTAGGCTATATGTCGGCATGCTGCCCACAAGGCTATTGGCACCGACCACCTTCCTCCTCCATGAGTTGAAAATGTGACCACACACAAATCACTCAATACTGGGAGTTGTTCTTTCTTTAGATTGGGGCACTTTAACCCTAGTTTAAGAAACATTTCACACCTGTAACTTTCAAAGAGTCTCTCACAATGAAATTACGTGAAGAAATACGAAAAAAGGGTGTTGAGTTTATTATATATATATATATATATATATATATATATATATATATAGGGGTGCATTGTAATGACATTTAATGTACTTGCATTTAATTGACATTTGTAGTTACGCCCCTAACCATAACCCAACCCCTATAAACCTAACCCTAACCCCTAACCATACCTCACAAATGCATTTGCAGTAAATGTGGGAATCTTCCAGAACAACATGCAGTTACACAGTAATCTTGTAGGTATTTCATGTTAGTACATAGTAGTTAATGCCACCTAGTATGTGTGGCCAAAAACATTATCTTAACCAACATTACAATATAATACAACTCCCATGACCGTAATATGAGATCATACACCGCAATAATGGGGGATTATGAATTGGGATGCAGTGATATTCAAATTTTGAAAAAGCAGATAATTATTGCCATGTCATAGCTGAGAACAGATATTAAAATTCTATATTATTTTGTTGAAATAAGTATGAAAAATAAAACACTAATAACAATCATTTGTGAATTTAGTGAATTTAAGCATCACTACACTATAATGTACAGAAACGAAAAATCTATTTCGAGACTGCTATAGATTACAGTTTACAGTGCTTTTCAAATTATTAGTGTAAAGTATGAAGATAAATAAATGATAAAAAAATCTTTATTAACAGCTGATAATTGATATGGCACCAAGATATCTTGCATTCCTAGCCAACCTGAAAAGAATAAAAAGTGAAATAATAAACTAATTAAGTATGGACAAGCGTGAAAATAACCCAGGATTAGGTTCACCCAAATGGATTGGATTAACAATTTTAAGTGTTGAAAACCCTTGAGTCTTTTCCCTACTGTTCATAGCCTGCTTAAGCCAGATAGAGTGCTCATTACAGCATAGGGCAATTCCAGGGAGTACAGAGCAGGGGAATGTGCGCCGAGATCCAGCCAGGGAGAACGCGAGAGAGAATGAACTGTACTGCCTCGCAAGAGTGGCATAGTGATGCCGATATATCTGCGTGAAGTGCAGAGACAAGCCAAGAACAACAACAGATGGAGACTCCCATGCATGTGTGAAGTCACGTCTCTCTTATATTAGCCTGCCTAACTTACAAACCTCAGCGCTTTCCCTCTTCATCTGTCTCTCTGCACCACTGGGCTCTTCGAAGGAGAAACAATGAGGCAGAGGCAAACGGGATCCAGGAGCTATTCAACAGATGTTCCCACAGTCTGCATCTCAAAGACAGTCCAAAGCAACACAGGACAAGCCACACAGCATTAACCTACTAGCTTAATTAGAAAGAGCTCTCAGTAAACTAAGCAAGACACAGACATATTGAGAATTATTATTTTGAAAGAATAAAGGTAGAAAGAAAGAGCATGACGAAAAGGAAGAGAGCAGGCAAGAGAAGATGTGGAATAAACAGAAAACAAATAAACTGTTTTCCAGGTTGACGCACCAGCAGTCAGGAACAAGACAGCTGCAGTATGGTTTGTTAAAAGAGTTTCAGGAAAAACTACAGCATACAGCATCTAGAGACACTGAGGTATGTGAAGCAAAGCTGAAAAGAGACCACATACAATGAAAGGTCTGTTCTAGCTTATCCACGTCAGCTCTCCTTAAACTAGAAGCCCACTACCTGATTTTCTCCACAGATTTTCAGTTGTTAGCTGTGTCGTCTAACAACTGACTTCAGTACCAAGTTGGTCCTGAAATTTTAAAAATGTGGCGATACCAGCATTTCCTCCTCGCATTTTGAGTGATGTTGATTCTAACTAACTTAAACATTTTAAATATTTAAAAATTTGATTGGCCACTGTGTTTACGTGCTCAACAGATAGGTCTGTGATTGGCTACAATGATCAACACTTGTCAATGATCAAAAAATGTTGTAAATAGACATCGTTGACGCTCTTCACTGATCCCTAATATATCCGCTGATATACGGATCCGCTGACAGATCTAGCCTGTTTTCAAACGCTCCCATGTGTATCTGTGTAAGCTCTCGGTGAAGAGCGTCACAGAGGTCTATTTACAACATGTTTTTGAAGCGTCGATCACAGACATGTTGAGCATGTGAACACAATGGCCAATCAATGGCCAATGCTGGTATCATCACTTTTTTTTTTTTTAATTTCATTACCGACTTGGTACCAAAGTTGGTAATTTTGACAACACTAGCTTCATTTACTTAAAAATCCAAATAACAAAGGTGGACATAAAACAAAAGTCAACATTAGCAATCCAAACAACTCAATTATTTGGCTTATGTCAAATTTCATTAAAAACAACAAATTATCATTATTTACTCTACGCTCCAAACACATTTTTTTTGTGTGTGTGTCTCTTTTTTTTTTTTTTAAAGATTCTTTCCCCATTTTTCCATGAAACAACAAATGTGACCACAGTGACCACACTTGTCAAGCTCCACGAAGGATGAAAAAAACACAAAGAACCAAATTGGTCCACTACATACTAGGGGTGGGAGAAAAAATAAATCGATTCTCAAAGAAGAATCGATTATTGGCCATGCTTTATGGACAAGACACTAACGATAAGCTCTGATTCATCATGTGGTTTTACCACCCGTATTAATATGGTGGTCATCATTTATGGTAAAGAGCAGATTTAGGTAGTTCAAATAGATTGGTACATTAACATTATATCACTTAAAATATACAGTAATGCATTGCAAAATACACAGGCACCAATACACCATCCTGTACTATCAGAAACATACCAGGGATATTTTTTACAACATATGTAAGGCATGGTCCAAAATTTAGTTCATTATTCATGCAAAGTAAGGTGTTACAATATGTGACAGGAAATCAGAAAGAAATCAGTAAGGTTAAAACAGACATGGTCTAATTATTAGGAGATATCAACCTTCACGGTTCTACCATTGGAGAAGGTGTAACGGTCAACTTAAATCAGGTGTGCCCGTAATAAGCAATTACATCACATACTTGACATCATTTGATTTCTATCAGAGTTGTGCAACAATGAATCACTGTTTGCGGATTCCATAGAAATGAACGAGAAGTGCCATAAACTGAATCCTACCTGTCTCAAAATTGTCTTTGACGTCTCTTATAAAACAGCAATATTGTCAGTGTAAACTCTAAAAATAGACATAAATTGAACATTTAATGATAAATATGTCAAAGATTACCCGTTAGGCTGTAGATTCATTAAATGATCAGATGTTTCCCCACAAAATCAGTCTATTCAACATAATAAAGCTTCTCCTTCACTGACATCCATTCAAATAAACTGCCTTGTATTTATCCCTGTGTATCACAGCATTACGCTTTTTTTTGCCAACCTTGGAGATTTCCCTTAAAGCAACTTTGGTTAAAACTAAACAGAGTTTGTGTTAGCATGTTGCTAAGCTGACAACACAAAATAAGCACACAAGCATTGGGTAGAATAGTATATTTTAATGACAATCAAACTGGGATGGACAGAGCATGACATATTGCATTCTAGGATTGCTTTCTATGCCAATACAATCCTGAGAATTTGGTTACCTCAGAAGTGAGCTTCCTTAGTGAATAGAAAACATGTCTGCATTTCCCAGAAGGTTTATTGATTTATATACATCCATTTATACAAAGCCTTTCAGAGTGTGTGATCAGTACAGAAGACATGCTTCAAGGATGATGGAAAGTGTTATGTGATGAAAAACATTTCATGACAGACATCGATCTCTCTACTAGATTTGAGTGGTTGAACTCGGTTGGCCTTTATTATGAACCTCCTGACTGTGGGAGTAGTCAGACATGAGGGCAGGGCTGCGGGAGGCATCCCGATTCACCACTGTTCCCCTGCGGCGCTAAAACGCCTCCTGGAAATGCCTTAGTTCCAGCAGTAATAAATGAGTGTCCATTTTACGAAATCCAAAACATTTTCTCATGGAAGGAAGCAGATGAAGTGTGTAATTTATGTGCCACTCACAGAACCAAGCGGAAATGCAATCTGTTTGTTTGAGCAAACCAACTGTGCTGGACATAACAGCATTAGCAGTTAACATTAGCAAACAATATTAACAGTTACAGTTGAAGATTAGTATGAAAAGTCGATTATGAAAATGTAGTTTTTCACATGCCCGGAAATCGATTCAAACCTGCTTCTTCCTACAGACTTGTGCATGATGTTTCTTCCATCAATCACTGTCACTGCTGTGATTCTTCATGATAGAAAACAGCAGAGGAAGCGGGACACTGGAAAATCTGGACAGTCTCAGCCATGTCATGTTAGAGCTGAATGCCAGTAAGTCCCAGAAGACCTCCATGTATGAATGCAGACAGAGCTCAGGGGCAAGTTTGAGTGGTTTCCTGTGTCTAAACCAAGCTCCTTCCAAAGAGTGAGGGGGATTCAGTCTTAAAGCAACTCTCTCACACTCTGGGAGGCTCAGTGGGCTTCTGTGCTAAGGCATGTAAATACAAATCCCATGCCGGAAGCCACAGTTCTGACTACACTGACCCTCTTTCATCAGCGCTATATTATCACCAGCCAACTCCAGACCAGGAGTCATGGGGGAAATTTAATTTACCATCGCTTCATATAGAAATCACCTCTGAACATACCTAAAGAGACGACAGAGAATATTGGACATGGACACTTCTAATCCGGAATGGGGCTCTTTCATTTATTGCTTTTAGATGGTTTCGTTTATTTCCATACCTGCAGGCCAAAGTCAGCACATTACCCTACCTCAATATTCAGGCACGAATTCAATGGGATTTCAAATGCTCCAAGCATAGAAAAAGCAGCAAGAAATCACACTTAAGTCATATATTTTATTGATGCAGATGCTGACTCCGTAACAAGGGATTGTGAGAAATCCAGCTTTAAGAGGCAGGAAGGTCTCATCCTCTTCCATGCACAGGACTAGTACAAAACTTTCTGATCCTGCAAAGTTTCTGAAGTCAAAGTTTTATTAAAACTTTTATCTGACAAGTCTGAGCAAACTGAAAACTTGCTCAAAAGAGATTCAATGCCTCCGCACCAGAAAGAAACCAAAAAAAAAAAAAAAATGTAAACACAAACACTTGAACTAAATTCAGTAGATGTCATTTTGAGAATAGCGGCCAATGCATATAACCTCAAATGCTGAGGTGTAATGAACAGGCTGTTTGTCTGCTGTGTAAACTAAAAATGAAGACTGTACAAATAGAGCTGCTATAGGTTAAGGAAGTTGTCCTACAAAGGCAGGACAAAGGACATTCTTTCCAAGATGTCAGAAGTAAATTAAATAAATGTGAGCGAGTACATGTCAGCGCAAAGCTCACTGCCACGAAGCAAAGGTATGGCATAGGATGGTTGCCAATGGTGGTTCTGGGTGGTTGGTTGCTAGGTTGTTGCTTATTAGCCCAGGTCAAAAGTCTTAAGGTATGGCTAGGATCCCTCCTTCAATGTAAGTTTGGGACTTTTATTCCTGTTTTACTGTCAAACACTTTTGGGATGCACCGAATCGAAAATTCTGCCCGATACAGATAAACCGATAATTATTTGGCCAATTACCAACAAAAGGAAAGTTCATCAATTACAAGAATTCAATTCAGCTATAAAGCAGCTCTACAGAAGACAACAGTGTGATTATCCAACTCAATTTAGTTTCAATTCAGTTTTGATTCAATTCAGCTCAATAACTGTCAGTTAGGGCTGGACGATATGACCTAAAATCAAAATCTCGATTATTAAACGTTTAATCTCGATTATGATTAATGAACGATTATTTTGTTGTTGTTGTTTTGCTTTGTTTTGGGGGTTTTTGTCCTCATAGTTCACTGACAAGGTTTGTACTGTAAATATGCTTGACTATAAAAGGTGGGATTTTTTTTTCCTAATGAAAGAGTGCTCCGACATAACAGCTCACTTTCAGCAGTTATTTTGTCTATGGTTTGTAACATTTCTTACAGATTTCTGCTTGTTGTAAATCAGATACAGATAAACTAGCACAGTACCAGTATATAATGAGAGTGATTGCGTGTGTGAATTAGACATACCATCTCTCTATTAATTGTGAAGCTGTGGGTTGTAAATAGCTACTTTAAAAGTAGAAAATATATGCTATAATAACTTTTGAGTTTCTAAGCTACTTTAGTGATAAATCACAGGACAGCGCTGACAACTAGTTTCTGCTCCTCAGTGTGCGCGATCTTCACGTTTTGTGCAGCTAACATTACTGTTTATGAGTGTTCGTGCCACAATGCAGCTGCAGGAGCATGGTAGCTCGGTATAATAATACACATCCGATCGTCTAAATCGCTTGAATGTCTAAACTGGCAAACCTTAAAACACATACAACTGACAAAGTTTAGTGAAGACGCAAGGCTCACCACTCGCACGCCATCTCTGTGTGTTGACTCTCCGTTCACTTGCGTGTTGACTGGACGGGGCGGAGTCACGTGGCTACACACGAGGTAGTATGTTTTTAAGTGGGAAGTGTTAACAGGATTAAAAAACGAAATAACCGACATGGGAAAATTACATCGGTTAGAGGTTCTGAATTTCGGTTTCAATTACTTTTTTGATTAATCGTCCAGCCCTAACTGATATTATTCAAAATCTCCTTCTGCTTGGACATTGGGATAAACCATGGCAAACTTAGTTTAGAAAAGGTAGGGTTGTAATCTATCCGGCATGCTGAAACATGAAGGTAGAGCTGCCGTTTAAGCAGCAGTAGGCAACTGGCTTATCAATGGCCAAATATTTAAAAATAAGACATTAA
Organism: Ctenopharyngodon idella; assembly: GCF_019924925.1. Lineage (NCBI taxonomy): Eukaryota > Metazoa > Chordata > Actinopteri > Cypriniformes > Xenocyprididae > Ctenopharyngodon > Ctenopharyngodon idella. The sequence continues at coordinate 34,183,960 of NC_067232.1, forward strand.
AAAGTAAAATCAGTACAGTTGATACAATCTGAAAAATTAGATATTCATTTTGAGATTTGTAAAATATTATATTTAACAGTACTATTAAATTAGTGGTTTTAAAACTATTAAGGCTAGAGTACACTACAAAAGTTTTAAAATCTTTTAAACACTAGCCATCGTATACTTGCCAACGTTGAAAAGGGTTAGAGAGAAAAAACTGGGCATCAAACTAGGACTTAGACACTTAATATTCAGCAAAATTATTGACTTGACTGCACTGAAACTATTGGATGAGAAATGAACTGAGCTGGACAATGACATCACTGTTTTCTGCAGAATTGAACTCATTTATAATTTGATGAACTTTACACAGTTAGTGAACTGGACACAATCAACACTGAACCAACTTCAGCTGAATAATGACACTGTCTTTCTTAGAGCTGCTTTACTGCAGAATTAAATTAATAATAATACTAATAATTCCTTACATTTATATTGCACTTTTCTGGGTACTCAAAGCACTTTATATACGGAAGGGGGAATCACCTCAACCACCACCAATGTGCAGCATCCACCTGGATGATGCGACGGCAGCCATATTGCGCCAGAACGCCCACCACACCCCAGCTTATTGGTGGAGAGGAGACAGAGTGATGAAGCCGATCAGTGTATGGGGATGATTAGGAGGCCATGATGGACAGAGGCCAATGGGCAAATTTGGCCAGGATGTCGGGGTTACACCCCTACTCTTTTCGAAGGACATCCAGGGATTTTTAATGACCACAGAGAGTCAGGACCTCGGTTTAATGTCTCATCCGAAGGATGGTGCTTTTTGACAGTATAGTGTCCCCATTACTATACTGGGGTGTTAGGACCGACACGGACCGACACAGACCACAGGGCCCTGCTGGCCTCACTAACAAATTTGGTTTGTGTCTTTGATCAATATCTTCCTGTTTATCACTGTAAAGCTGTTTTGAAACAATTCGAAATGTATAAAGCGCTATATAAATAAAGGTGACTTGACTTAAGTTAAAATAATTCTTATATCGGCCGATGTATTGTGCAACCCTACAAAACCTAAATTTAAAACACACATCATTTTAACAAGCGGCAAAATAACAAAAAACAGCACTGTTTAAAATTTGGGGTTAGAGGTTTTTTGTTATTCTTAAAAGGACAATGGTTCCTGCATTAGAAACCACCAGTAATTACTATGCATTGTAGTAATGGGACCTCCAGCTGCTAGCACTGGGTTGGTCGGAGGACAGATTATAGCTGAGGTGGTTCTTTCAGTTCCTCTGAGTGATTTCATTTTCTACTGCTGCAGGGTGGGGGTGTGTCCACACAGGCGTATTATCCAATCAGCACAACTGCCAGGAACCACTCAAGCCTGAATCAACCTTGGAAATGCTCCTAATACTCCTAATACAGGCAACAGGCAAAATAGGGTAAAAGTCATCGTTTACTCACCTTCATTTAGTACTGAATCTATTGTTTTTTTCTTTCATCAAACATAATAGGAGAAATTCTGAATAATGTATCATTCTGAATAACATGCACTGCATCATCTTATTCGTTCTTTTCTTTTTGGTTTTTAATTATGTTTACTATTTAAAATATTAGAATATGCATTTTTTACGTTTCATTGTTCATTTTATTACTTAAGCATGTTATTTTTGTATTTTATTTTATTTTTTAAATCCTTATGTAAAACACTTTGAATTACCATTGTGTATAAAATGTGCTATATAAATAAACTTGCCTAATGTTCTGGCTCATGTTGCCCATTCAGTGAAAGTAGAGGGTTTTTTTTACTGTCAAGCTCCAAAAGGACAATACACTATATAATGTACAGTATATTTCAAGTCATCTGCAATGTTTCAATATGAAGAAGTAAAAATGTTGCAGTTGTTTATGTTCTTCATTTTTTATTTTTTTCCCTAAATATTTTCATGTTTAAGTGAATTATTCTTTTAACATTGTTTTGACACAAATCTGAACTCTGTCCACTGCCACAACTCCAGACACTTTATTTAGTGTAGGTGTCAACTACAGGTCAACTTAATGTTTCTTCATAAGGAGAGTGAATGGAAAACTACTAATGGAAATGCCAATACTCAACTATGTCAGCTGGATAACTTAAGACGTCTGCTGCACCTGTAACATAAGCTCCAGGGCAACACTGACAGAAATAGGCCATTCTGTCCATGCATGTGAACTAAATACGATCTCATATAAAAGGTATCCAAACCACTATGACCTTTCACAGAATGACGAGGCTTACAAAACCCAACTCCTAAAGGGTAATTTGTAGTTCTCAGGAACAAGAGATATTAATTATAGCTCCATGACAATGTCCATTGGGGACAAAAATAGTAAAAGTGCTGATGTCTGGAGGAAAAAACAAGTGAGATATTGAACAAAGGACAGGAAGAGGAAAGGCAGGGATGAGTCAATGAACAGCCTGCCGTGAGCTGGCAGCCTATTGAAGTGATGTTTCGCAACGGCGCAAAAGCAAATGACACATCACGATTTGGGTTCTTTACACACTACAGCTAACATTTTCCTTCATTTTCTCTAAAAGTAATAGTTACCCCCACCAAAAAATTAAATTCTGTCATCATTTACTCACGTCACTCCAAACTAGCAATGTCAATTTACATAAATTCCCATAATCAATCGTTGTTTAAGGGTACGTTTACACGACCCTTACATGACGGAAAGGTTTTTTCTTTGTATAGATGACAACACTGTCAAAATGATCCCCGTTCACACAGATCCGTGAAAATGACTAAAAACGCTGTATTATTCATGCCTATAGACTGAACACATAATACGCATGTTCATGCTGTCACCGTTTTCACAGATTTTTGTTGTTTACAATTTACACTTTGAACCCATTTTCAAAAGTTTGCATTTTCAGGCCTCCAAAAACCCCAAAAATGAATGGCCAAAAGGCATAAAATGTTTTCAGTTTTTAGTTGAAAACGGTGTCGTGTAAACAGCCCCTAAATGAACGATCAATTAATCGATAAATCATTAACCTTAACCTCTTAAATCTGAAGCGGGGGCGCTGGATGGGTTGGTACAGTGGGTAGGGACGATCTGTTGAGACCAATCAGACACTGTTTTACAGCTGGAGTGCACTTGAATTGGTTTAATCACTCAGATTGACAGATCTTGATTTACCATGCATCACAGAATAAGAGTGCACAGCTGAAATAGGGCTGGAAGATCATCACTCATACAGTTTACGGTTACGGTTTTTCCACTGTGGGGCTGATAACAGCCGCACTTTGGAATATAATATAAAAGCGTCAGTTGTTGCCTTGGTGTAACAGCGATTTACTGATGATATGAGATGTAAATAACGACCGCGTTATGAAGGATGATGAGATATTTCTTTTAATTTTATTATTAATTTGTTACGACGCTCAAAGAGAGCGCTTTTCCAGCTACAGAGAAACTGGTAGCCAGGCAACAAACAAAATTACCAATCCTGAGTGGCGACATCACTTCACGGATTCTACCAGCACGATTCAGCATGGTTAGACAACCGCGCCGAGAATTCTGGGCTGAGAACGGTTTGTAATCATGCCGTGCTGTTTCAGGCTCAAGTGGAAACACAACCGGAACCGTTCCTTGCCATTCTAAGAACCGTTCGGCCAGACGGTGGAAAAGCGGCTATAGACGCCTGTTTTCATGCACTCCCGCTTTCAAAAATGTTTTCAAATTCAAAACTTCCTATTAAACGCTCCCGTGCGTTGATCATTGTAGCCAATCACAGACATATATGTTGAGCAAATGAACACAAAGACCAATCAGAGGTGTTTACAAATGTGTGCTCAACAGCGCTCAAACACACATTTTTAAAATTTCAGTACTGACTTGGTATCGCAGTCGGTACTTTTGACAACACTAGTTTCGAAATAAACATAGCTTGAAGACATTAATACGCTCAGAATACGTACCTTCTGTGTCTGCTGCACGTGTTTTGCATATGATTAGACGTTAGCATCCCTACTCCAAACTCATCTGACTTCCTTTCATCTGCTCTGTTTTATCAGTGAAAGTGGACTGGGATTGTCAAGCTCCAAAATAAAATATTTTAATGGTGAGTTTTTTTTGAGCTTGACAGCCTCACTTTCATTATCTAGAACAGAACGACCAGGATACGCTTCAACAAAGAACACTTCAAAAAGTAAGTGTTCCACAGAAGAAAATCATGCAGGTTTGGATCGACATGAGGGTGAGTAAATGATAGGCCTGGGTTAAGAACACTGATTAATCGATTTTAACCAATCTTCATTTTGATGAGCTGATATCTATTCTTATCTTAATCCTACAAGAATCTCTCTCTTAGTCAATGCTGTTTTCAGTCAATGCTTGAACAAAACTTTACTGAACATTATATATAGCATGCCTCCCATCCAATAATCGCAATAAACATTGTGCTTTGCAACTTTTGACTTGAGAATATCTCAGCTTTCAAATTCTGTCAGCTTTATCACAAAATCCATACAATAAATAGCATTTTGGCACTATTTAATGTGGCGTGACATATCGCTGTTGTCAACTCAGTTCAAGCGAAGAGGCAGCGCATGTATAAAAAAAATAATAATAATTTTAAAGGCATTAAAAAAAATCAATAGTTTGTAAATCAGAATCAAATCGATTCATGAAATGTGTGTCAATACTCAGCCCTACTAAATGATGACAGAATTTCTCTTTTATTTTGGTGAACTGTCCCTTTAACAGTGCATAATAATGAATCTGGAAGGCATGTAATGCTGTACACATGCAAACATAACTGCTGAAATATGGAGCGTTATGAAATGTCCTTGGTGACCAGCAGCACACTTCTTCAGATGAAATGACAGTAGGATGTTCCAAAGGAAGTGCAGGAGAAGACAATTAAAATAAGTAGATCAGCTTGGAACTGATGTTGACTGCAAACCTGAGGTCTACGGGACTCTTTATGACCCAAGTGGTGAAGCAGTGGGCTACAGCCACCTGCCATTGTGAGATCTAGAGCGCTAAGCTCTTTCTAGCAGCTGGTGTGTGTGTAGTCAGGCCGAATGTGCGGTGAGGATTACCGCTCCCGGCTTCACTTAACACCGCAGGGCAAAAACAAGTGCAGGTAAGAGAAGAAACAAGAGAGGAAGAACAGGAACATGTTGGAGACTTGAGCTCCCTGGAAAGCCAGTTGTCCTCATAAAGAACAGTCTGACTTCCTGGACACTGTATATTGGGATTCCATGTGACATCTGAGAGCTGCAGAAATGATACAGTTTGACAACACAGTTATAGGAAACATGTTTTCTTCCTAATGTATGAAAAAACATTTCCGGTTATAGGAGCAACGATGTTCCTAATGACCTAATAATACAGAGAAATAGGGGTGTAAATACTTGGTTTATCAAGGATTCGATTATGATTTTTTAACCCTCTGGTGCTCTTTGGCCATTTTTGACCGAAAAAATTTTTAGGTTTTTTTCCAATTTTTTACTTGAAATGGTACAGAACTTGGTAAAGATTTTGGCACTTGCTATGTGAAAAAAAAAAAAAAATGGACCTGATTCAAAAACGTTAAATGGTCCTGAAAAAAATAGTCACACTTTTACTCCTCACAGTCAAGAATAACCGCATTGGAAATGAATAGGAAACTAATTTCAGCTAGTGGAAGCGTTTGGTACTGTGCCTAAACAAAATATTACTAAAAGCTCATTTTTTTTAGATATCAAGCTCAAATTTGGAAAACAATTTGTTTAGATTTATGGCTTTAATTTGCTTGCAGTTTTAGAGTAAAACATGTTTTTGAAAATATATTTCATATAAAATAGTAAAATAGTATTTTTGTGCATTTTTCATAACAATAAAAGTACAATTCTATAACATTAAATTCACTTTTTAAAACTTTTTTCACTTCAGCAATAATCTGCTAAGTGTCATCTTTAAAAAGAGATCAAACTTAAGTCTGTGCTCCAAAGCATTTAAGATTAAGGAAAATTTCATTTTCAGGTCTATGCTCAAAAAGTGAATAAATGTATAACTACTGCATAAATATAAAATTTAGTACCATAAAATCCCCTACAAATACAAAATATTAAATAAACATTATCCAACTAAAAAAATAATAAATTTATTTCACTGAAATAAAAAAAAAAAAAACATCATTTTTGACCGCCATGCGAAAAGCACCAGAGGGTTAATAAATTATGCATAACTCACTAATGGTGTCATAATTAATTTAGGCCCAAATTAAATCTGAATCATTATAAAATAGTTTTTAAAATATGCTTCCTATGCTTTTCAAAAATATTATAATGTATAATATATTTTTAAAAATAAAAATGATACTTAAAAGTACACATTTATAAAAACTATATTTTGGATCATAAATGAAAAGTATAACACTTAATATATTATTACTGCGATAAATATCAATTCAATTCTGTAATCAATGTCTTTTCACTGTTGAACGCATTTTAACACCCCATGAAATTTATTCAATTCTCATTTATTTGTATTGCGCTTTTCACAATACATATCGTTTCAAAGTAGCTTTACAGAAATTCCTTGTTTCTACGTTACAATCAAGAGTAATCTGTTATCAAGTGACTGTGTCAAAATAATGTCCATATGTCAGAAATGTACAGTTCTAAGACAATACAGATCATGCAGTTAGCTAACGTCATGTATTCATTTAAGAAACCATGAGCATGTTAAAACAATTATTACATATACAATGATTTATGTCAGCTTTGACGTCATAAACACCAACTCTGAGAATTAAATCATTCTTTAAGGTTCAGTAGGTACAGAAAAAAGCAAATTTAAGGCAGAGGAATTTAATTTCAGGGTGAATTTCGGAACTGAAAACATGTACACGGCGCTCTTCCTTCTCTGAAGTACTGACCTTTGCGAGACATTTCAGCTGCTTATTTGGTCATTATGGGCAAATGGGTGATTTCATTACCTTTAAGCGAGATTCTCCAAGCACTGTTTGAAAATGGATGAAGGTAGAGAACAGAAAGTGCCACGAAAGAAACAGATGGAGGAAAGAATCAGTAACCTGTGTCTGTAGCTCTGAAAAAAGGTGCAGGCTATGTTGCAGGTCATGGATAATTGGATTCAAGCAACAAACATAAAAACAGACCTGACAGGCTGACAAAGGGAGCAAGCAAGCGGAGGGTAAATTTGCACAAGAACTGAATGCTGGTTACTGAGGAGCGCTCCACCAGCATGGGAGCTCGGCCAAGCACAGGAATGTTTTCACACAATCCTCACGACTCTCACTCCTTCCCGTTCAAAAAAAGATCTGAGCGAATTCCAGAGGAGCTTCCAAAACACTCCAACATGTAGGTCGTTTCTCAGCACAAAAAGTCCTTGCAGTCTATTCAGTGATAGCAAAATGAGGTTTTAAAATAATTCAAATATTTCTAAGAAAGAACTTGTTGCATTGAAGGGCACCGGAGCCTCACATCTTGTCTTAACCAACAATCATGGTAATCCAAAGCAGTACAAAGAATAACGTTACTATCATGATGCATAAATACAACAACGCCTTTTTGTTTTTAAAATAACTTTGATGAAAGTTCATTCATGCAGGTTTGAATGAGATTACAGTGAAAACCAAAATCAGCTAAGAATCTGTGCCATCTAAAAATGTAGATGCACAAAAGCCTTGGCATTTCTGAGGAAAATCACAGGTGCATACTTCCAATAGAGTGAAAACAACTGTTCACGCCATCTAAATAAAACCATTCAAATGTTTGCTTTAAAAATGACTGTCTGGTAGCTTTTCTAAATGAAAGGCTGTGCAGTGTGTGGGCAAACGCTGATGAATAGAGTGTATCTGAAATTCTAAACCAATTTGGACTACCAAGGTCATCTTCAACAGCCCTGCTTTGTGCTGTTTTTAAAGGAAAAGAAAAAAGAAAAAAAACAGATGATTCCTGCCCTGAATTGAGTATGTGTGTTGGAAGGTGACAATTTGGAACAGGGCTTCAAGGAAAAAAAAAAAACATTGTATTTGTTTTGACAAATATTGGTGATTTGAGCTGCAATATGAGGATCATTTTACATCTCATATTGCTTCTGCTTAGATATGAGGGCAAACAAGGCATAAAATCACACTGAATTCACTGTTTCATTAAAATCAATTTGTGAGGAAGTACATAACCAGACAGTGTTCAAAACTATCTCCTTACCTTAGCCCGATTCACAACGGTAAGCATGTAATGTTTTATAATTCGGGTGGTTCTGGTGGGTTTCCGCGGGAAATTCGAGCATGCCGCCGTTCGTCTTTGCGTCATTACGTCACGTCTGTTTACATAAAGAAGGAGTCCCAGCTAGTAGGGTATATGGCATGCGAGGATGCTCCAGGTGGCGGATCATTTATAGCCTTTTCTCACAGCAGCTGCAATAATTAAACTTACCATTTTGATGGCGGATTGTATGGTATGACAAATTAATGTTAGAGATTAGACTGTACAGAAATTGAAATCTACAGGTAACGCTAATACACACTAAATACACGTAGTCACACAATGCTGATGTTGTTAACTTTAACAATTTGAGAACAAAGTATAACAATAATAATTTGCACGGTTTGACGTGATCCGAGCTAAGCGATTGTTAGGTTTAATCACCATTGGCAGCGCAATTTACTGTAATGCTTTTTTCCTCAGTTGGTCAGAACTAAAGTGGCAAATTTGTTACTTGTTCTGATGACATTTTCCAGTGAAAATTCTTACTTTGGTCAAACTTCCAAGTAGAGATGCACCGATCGATCGGCCAGGGATCGGAATCGGCCGATTTCTCTCATGATTGTCCCGGATCGGTGAATCGGCCGATCAGTCTCACTTCTTACCGATTCCGAGCCGATCCGTTTTGTTACCAGCGGCACAGGCAATAACGTCAGCTGCGTGTTCTCGCTCTCTTCTCTGTCACAGTGAAGTGACACACACCCGCGCGGGCGCCTCCTCTCTCACTCGTCTCATTCTGTCCGGTTAAATAGTGCTTGTATTGCGCATAATTTTAGTCATTCCCGCAGGTTTCGTGCTCACACCAAAAGCGCACGCACCACTGATCTATATAGGTGGAGCAGACAAGCCACGCTCAGTCTCAAACAGAGACAGAAGTCAAACAGAGTCACAAGTACCAAAATGAGTGGCTTACTGCCCTTAAACTGTCAATTACATACAAAAGTATGTCAAAACCAGCGGAACAGGCAATCTCAGTGAGTATTCAGATAAACACAGTCAGTTTTGAATCGTTAAATAGCTAAGAAAGTGAACCCATGTTGTGTGTAATAGTATTGGGTCCGTTGAACGCCGTTCATTTACTCTTAAAGGGTCAGCAGTCCAATATTCCTGCTGCCGTCTGTCATGTTAATCAAAGAACAAAAGACAAAGAAAATCACTCTCTGCTCTCGACTGAATACGTTTTATAACTTTAATGGTAAGAATTGATCTGTATTAATATTTACAATAAAGACTACAGAAATTAAAGTAATCAAATGTAAAATAACACATTCAGTGTTATTTTACATTGGTTACCTTAATTTCTGTAGTATTTCTTACCTGAATAAAAACCCAGTTAACCTGAAAAACTTAGTTTCATAGCTCTCTTTATTCTATTGCATTTATTTGAGCTGTTTATATTTTATTACTGACTTTTTACTTGTGTTTTTTTCTATGAATATAAAACTTTGCGTTGAAGAAAAGTAGATTTTTGTTTGTATATGTTGTCAATTATAGTTCTTAGAAAGAAAATCGAAATCGGCAAAAATCTGTATCGGCAGATCACACTAACAAAAAAAATCGGAATCGGCCAAGAAAATTGCAATCGGTGCATCTCTACTTCCAAGATTACAATCTGTGATTCTAAAGTACAGTATCCACTGGTGCGGTGACTGACAGCCACACATTCTGCTCAAACCATAGATTAATCCGCTCTGAGGAGCTGTGCCGATGCACAGCCCACATAAAGATGATAATTCCGCAAATAACTGCAATTGCAGGTTTCAAACAGAGATGGCAACAAAGAGCCAAAACTTACAGACTGCAGCTTTAAAATGAAATTATTACAATTATTATTATTTTCATTATATTATACTTTGGGCTTTTACACTAACAAAGATTTCTGTAAATATATGTTTCTTTAACAATATTTTTCTGTAATTAGGGCTGCACAATTTAGGCAAAATCTAACTGCGTATTTTCTGATAAAAATCGTGTTTGCGATTTAAAATGCGTTTTAAAATAATCCAGGTTTGCTGTGCTTGTAGGGCTGCAAAATTTGGCCAAGATTTTGTGATTATATACCAATATGACCATAAAATAACTATAATAAAATTACAATTGCACTATTTACTAGAAGCTGTGATTTCGGTTTCATTTCAATCATGTAGCCCTATCTGTTATCATCTGCAAATTTAAAAAAAAAAAAAAGAAAGAAAGAAAAAAAAAAAAAAAAAGTATCTTCAGCATTTTTAAAACGATGAAAACAGCTGTTTAACCCTTTATAATGGTCACTATTTTCCCCAAACAGTAGCAAAACCTCAGTGAAACAGCAGAAGTCCTCTGACCATTACATCTTACCTAAAGGGATAGTTCACCCAAAAATGAAAATTCTGTCATCATTTACTCACCCTCATGCCGTTCCAAACCTGTATAAAAGTTTCTTTTTTCTGATGAACACAAAAGAAGATATTTTGAAGAATGTTGGTAACCAGACAGTTGACGGTAGCCATTGACTTCTATAGTATTTTTTTTCGTTTTCAGTCTGTGTCTACCATCAAATGTTTGATTACCAACATTCTTCAAAATATCTTCTTTTGTATTCAACAGAAAAAAGAAACTCATACAGGTTTGGAACAACACGAGGGTGAGTAAACGATGACAGAATTTTCATTTTTGGGTGAACCATCCCTTTAATGGAAGAAGACTCAACGGCATCAATCGTTCAACAATTATCCGACTCTCAGCCACCTTTACCCAATTAAACACTCCAGACTGCGCACAACCCCTATCTCTTCAGCTAAGCCCAGCTACACACAGCGGCACTTGATAGAGTAATCTTTCAACAAATCCCTCCCCAAACATTTTCACACTGGCTGTTTCCTAATTGATAAACCTCCACGGGGGGCTGCGCTATCATACGACACCGCCTAGCACAAATCCACCAGTCGCCGGCTGCCTTAAAGAGTCAACGCACACCAGCGGTATGTGTGTGAGGTGCTAACAGAGCCCACACCATCAGTGTCTGGAGCTGGATGAGAGAGAATGCAGAATGCTGCAGAAATTTCGGCAACCAAATCTATTCTGCCGGAACTGCAAAAAAAAAAAAAAAAATCGGTTTTGGCCAAAATAGTTCTGGATGGCCAAAATCATTGACCGAAACCATTAGCACTTCTCTGTCTATTTCGTCACACAACAAGAGATAAACTAAAAAAAGTAAACACATCAGCAGTGTGGACGTATATCACAGTGAACAAAACCGTAGAGCAATATGTACAATTTGTAGGGGTGTAACGATACATTGTTATATCAAGATATTGCGATATGAAAAATGCAACATGTATCGTTGATGTAAAAGTTAGTTTTATCCAAGGCTTAGCTTACTTTATTTATAAGGTATAATTCACCCAAAAATGTAAATTCTGTCATGTACTCACCCTCAGGTCGTTTCAAACCTATAAGATTTTCTTTCAACCTACAAACACTAGATATTTTTATGAAACCTGAGAGATTTCGGTCCCTCCATTTAAAGTCCATTCCTCTAAAACATAAAAGAACCAAAAAATGTAATAAATGCATCATAAAAAAAATAATCAATCAATCTAATGGTCTAATCCAAATAAAAGTCTTCTGAAAAGACACAACGGCTTTATATGATGAAGAGATTTTTTTTTTTGAATGGCTGTTCAAAATCTCTAAATATCGCAATAGTATTGTATCGTGAGTTCTGTATTGCGATTTGTATCGAATTGTGACAGGAGTGTATTGTTACACCCATAACAATTTGTTCGGCTAAAATATATAGATGGTTCATTGCAGGAGATCTTACCCAATTAAGCAAATCTAATTACCAAAATTTTAGTTTTGGTTTTTGGCTACATGAAAGCTTTTAGTGTTTCAATAAAAAAATAATTTCAGTTCATCACACATTTAATATTTTGGAGTCATAATGGCAATTATCAATATCTCAGGATTGATTTGCTGAAATTTGCAATGAACTGAATTAGGGATGTACGATATATCTGCCACCATATCGGTATCAGACGATATGTGTTCATTTTTAATCGTTATTGGCCTGATAAGAAAATTTGGCCGATATATTAAAGCCGATAAATAATTGATTATTTCTTTCAGCTGAGACGCTTCAGATGCACACTGTCCACCATTATGGTTTTGAATTGCTTGAAATATGATTGAAATCACTTCAAAAAGGAAAATACAGTTAAGTGCCACATGTACAGCACAAGTCTCTCATTAAGGTTACATAATATTTTAATGAGAACATTATAATTGTGTGCTTGGGACATGGATTTTAATGGTGAGACTTTTGTTTTTGTAATCAGGCTCTCAAAAAGTATTTAAATTTTGATTTAGATTTATTGGCCAATATATCGGTTATCGGCTTTCAAATATAAAGAATTATCAGTTTTCATATTCATAAAACATTTTCATATTGGTGCATCCCTAAACTGAATTGCTTATTTACATTGATTTAGTTAGTTGTACAACCCCAATAAAGCCCAAACATTTAGCCCTAATCAGCAGCATATTCAGCTCCTAACAAACAGCACTTTACTAATTATTTATCGACATTACCCATCTGTAAGTAATGGCATGAGAAATGTATGACTTATCAACTCACTTTAAGTGCACTCAATAAAAAAGGGAGGAGGTATGGGAGCAGCTAGGCTGTCATATCAAGCAAGCATTACACACTGAGAAACAGCGGTTTATTCGACCTCCCCTGAGAGGCATCCAACACAGAGTCTTCGTCTCACACTAGTGAGCTGCCTACACTAACAATAAGAGGAGCATGGTACTCTCTGAAGTACTTTATGTACTATGCAAAAAGAAGTGTCTTGCCCATTCACATCTGTGCACAGTATGCACAGTGATGAATTACCAAGATACAACATTACACTGCCTGAAACATGCCGTCTAGGTAGGCAGCTCACTAGGTTTGAGACAGTGCCAGAGAAGTCAATGACATTAGGATGCTGATCTACTTTACACAGAGCTGGATTAGTGATGCTCCGGCCTTATATCAACACTACAGCTACTGAAATAGGTCTGTGCATTACGTTGCAAACTGCAGGTGATTTAAAGCGAAAACTGAACATTATTGCATACAGATGACCTTTAATAAAGACTCTTCCTATACTGGAGATTCAGTTGTAAGGTAACTTCAACTGCATATAAATTCAAGTCAAAAAAGACACTCATCCAACTTGACCAAATAAACAATTTTTGATTACTTTTATTACTTTAAGTAAATATGAACTTCAATTGGTTTTCTTAAATGGCACAGATCAATACACATTTTTATAACCATTTTTTTTAAAATAATATTTAAAGATTGATAGTATTGCTCACAAAAAGCACACTGACTGAAAATGAAATAAAAATCAACAGTTTGAGAGTTGCACTGCTATTGAGTTGATTAGGTATTTGTGATAACGATTTATGATTTCTCACAATTATTGTGCACTCACATTTTGATAATACTCACATATTGTCAATTGTGTTACCATGTAAATATGCCACAGACGTACATCCGCCATAAAATAATGCAGTTTTTGAACACAATGTACATCCACGAACAAAAGGTTTTGCGTCCGCACCATCTGCGGCGGTTAGCATTACATGCTAAAGTATCAACAAGTCTACATGTGAATGCAAAGCACTCTAGTTTCACTTCATTTTAATGTTTGTGTAATAATGGAAGATGTTTTTTGAGTGTTATAGGTCAAACTACCTTAAAGGGTAAAACAAGTGCAGTTGAGCTTCCGTTTACCATTTGAGTATTTGTTGTATGTTTGCTGTATGTGAATAAAAGCCTAAATGAAATTTGTTAATCATATAAAAAGCGATAGAGTCTCCTCAGAAGACTTTAAATGAATTAAAGTCTTATGGGCTTGGAACTACATAAACTACAATTCATTTTTGGGTGCACTATCCCTTTAAAATTACATGTAAAAGTAAACAATTTAAGGCGTTTCTAATAAAATATAACATTTAGATTGGCTGTGTTGCAAAAGACATTAAAATGAACTAAAAGTTGAACCCAAGTGGATGCAAAGGAGAAATATTTTTAACTGTGTTAGAACTTAAAATATGATTATTTGATAACGTTATCCACCTAAACAAAAGGGTATTTGTTTACAAAGCCTTAATGAAACCATTGAATTTATAATGCGAGTCCATGTTCGATGATTTCTTCCTAAGGTATATGTGTATTAAGCGACATTAACAAAACAGACAATTAAATCGTCAATCGTAATTATTTGTATGATAATTAATCGTCAAACAAAATGTCAGGATCGTGACAGCCGGAGGGTTGATATATAACCGCAGGTTTCTCAGGCGTTCGTTACCTGAGTGTCCATGATGGACTCCACGAGTTATTTCAGCATAAACTGACAGTATTCGTCGAAATATCGCATCGTTTTTCTTCCCAGTAGTATTCCACGAAGTTAAACTATTTCATGTTAGGACACGTGAATAAAACGTTAATCCCCATCGCTTTAATACATAATCATCATCATAGATCAACCCGCTAAACGGTCGAGTATTAAAGGAGACCGCGTAACAGGATCGGTTGCACAACCGGATCTGGTAGTAATAATGAGTACATCTGTGATCAGAAGAACAAAAAGGCATTAAAGAATTAAATATATGTATATTTAAATCTCGAACCATGCGAATAGAGAAGACACATTACACAGACTACATTGCCGAAGGGTTTATTTTCACTGCCCATGGCCATGACTGACTCCACCGAATAAATACGCGTCAAACACCTGACATCGACACTTTTAAGATTAGTAACCATCTCTAATCTGCTATTCGATCAGAACCTTGAGGATATGTTGATCGAGAATTATTTCACAGGTCTGATTACATGGATATGATGTTGAGATTAAACCCAGCACTACTGGGTGTGTTTATCAGTTCATCTGAACCGTGACTGCTCCCGTATATCAACAATATATGAAAATAAGATTTGATAGTACATGACCAAAATGAACTACTGACACGAAGGTATATATTCATGAACTTCTTACCTGGCACTAGTGAATTTTCCGCAGTTAAACCCAGAGTTTGGTGTAGATCAGTCTTGACTCTCGCTCTCAAACTGAATAAACTTTGCCCGCTTTTCCTTCTTCTCCTCGCTGGCTAACACACTTGCTAACGGCCGCTAAAATCTCTCCATTCGTGCCGTCAAGAGCGAATGCCGATCCTGCGTCCTCTCGCCGTTATCTCTCTCTGAGGAGTTGAAGTGTTACCGCGGATCGCAGGTGTGGATAACTGCTGTTCCAGATTTCAGATAAAGTTTATCTCCATCTTCTCCCGTTCAGCGCCATCTTTCCCGCGGGGCACGCCGGGTAATCCTCAGGAATCCCGATGCGACGCGACGCGTTCGCTGCTCGTCCAGGAGTGCTGGAGTGCTGGAATGCTGCTGGGATCAGGGAGACACAGCAGAGGAGGAGAGCAGTGCAACTCACTTCTAGCATTAGGCAATACAGACACACACCTCGGGTCTATATGATGATTTAGTTTTCATAGTTTATACTGGCAATAGCAAATCAAATGATAGTAGAGCTACCCATAAATGTGATCATTTTTTACTTAATACTTTTACTTTCATAATGTCGTTAATGCCTACCATAGTAGGCTAATACATCATAGTATTTTGTAGGCTATTCCAGTGTGTAAAAGGACCAGAAAATAGCCTGATAGGCCTACCATAACAAATAGGCTGCCTAATAATCCATAGTATGAGAAGTGTAGAATGTCACTGTCAATTTAAGTACAATTGCAGACTCTATAAATACATTACAAAACCCCTTACAAACTCTTTACACAAGGTCTTCAAAAAGGTTCCATGGTCAAATTAGTAAACTGGAATTTGTTTTATAGTAATTATAATGGCTATGATCATGGAAAACCTGGAAATATCATAATTTTATTTATAGCCTATTGGAATTTTGAAATAGTTAAATCCTAAAAGTTGTGAAAATGTGACTATATATATATATATATATATAGGCTATATAAAAAGTGACAAATTGATGTGAAGGGTAAGTATGGTAACCCTTACTCAGTATTCCTCTGGATTTAAAGGGTTAGTTCACCCAAAAATGAAAATAATGTCATTTATTACTCACCCTCATGCCATTCCACACCTGTAAGACCTTTGTTCATCTTCAGAACACAAATTAAGATATTTTTGTTGAAATTCGATGGCTCAGTGAGGCCTGCATAGCCAGCAATGACATTTCCTCTCTCAAGATCCATAAATGTACTAAAAACATATTTAAATCAGTTCATGTGAGTACAGTGGTTCAATATTAATATTATAAAGCGACGAGAATATTTTTGTTGCGCCAAAAAAACAAAATAACGACTTATATAGTGATGGCCGATTTCAAAACACTGCTTCATTAAACTTCGGAGCGTTATGAATCTTTTGTATCGAATCATGATTCGGATCACATGTCAAACTGCTGAAATCATGCTCCGAACCGCTGATTCGACATCGTTTTGAAATCGTTTTGAAATTGGCCATCACTATATAAGTCGTTATTTTGTTTTTTTTTGGTGCACAAAAAATATTCTCGTCGCTTTATAATATTAATATTGAACCACTGTACTCACATGAACTGATTTAAATATGTTTTTAGTACATTTATGGATCTTGAGAGAGGAAATGTCATTGCTGGCTATGCAGGCCTCACTGAGCCATCAGATTTCAACAAAAATATCTTAATTTGTGTTCCAAAGATTAACGAAGGTCTTACGGGTGTGGAACGGCATGAGGGTGAGTAATTAATGACATTATTTTCATTTTTGGGTGAATTAACCCTTTTACCAATCTAAGTTAGTAGGGCTGGGACAATACATGGATGTATCGCAAATTGAGAAACGATTCTTGATCGATTCTGATATTTTCCGTATGTATCGGGATTCTCTCTCGAATCGATTCTGAGCTTAGTTTTTAAAAGCAGACGGCACTGCATGCTTTAGAACAGCCGTACTCTGCTTCCTTTCAATACCTTACACACACCACTTGAACTAACCTTCTATAAAATAATCATTCATAAAGTTCGAAAAGGTTGAAGCAAGTGTGTTTACAGTGGGCTGTTTACATTAATCTTGAGTCATAAAAGCATTCTGAGGTGCAAATACATTCTCAGACTCAGTCAAACGCACGAGCGCTCTTCTTCGTGAGAATTTGAGCATGTGGTTAAAAAATAGCCTAGAGCGCCATCTGCTGTTAAAATCTAAGCTCAGAATCGATTTGCAATTAATTTGGAAAATATCAGAAACAATCCACGAATCGCAATGCATCGATAGTATTGTCCCAGCCCTACAAGTAAATGCAAGCACATTAGGAGTAGTGAGTAGTGAACACACACACACACTGCAAACCATGGACACACACCCAGAAATGTGGGCAGCCATTTTGCTACGGCACCTGGGGAGCGATTGGGTTTTAGGTGCCTTGCTGAAGGGCACCTCAGTCGTGGAGAGCGCTGTTCATTCACTCCCCCACCTACATTTTTCCTGTCAGTATTGAGAATCAACCTTTGGATTGCAAGTCTGACTCTCAAACCATTAGGCCACGACTGCCTGCTAAGGGATTTTTTGCTAGTTTCAGCCCGACGCAGTTATCATTTTCACGTCTTGCGCCACGTTTAAATAGCAAATGCATTTGCGCCCATTTGTGCGCCCATGGGCGTGCTGGTCTGAAAACGAGGTGTGTTCAGGCGTATTGTTGGTGCATTGCTATTTTGAGGCAACTGAAAATGACTGCACCATTGACCAACAAAAACCTGGTCTAAATTCAATGGCGCAGTATTTGTTTAGTAATTTAAAGGGCGCATTAGTAATATGCGCCTATAGGCGAGTGCACAACGCGTGTACATGCTGCTTATTACACACACAGGGACGCGCAGCACACAAACATGCCAAATGTTAAAAATAAAAGGATTACAATGTAAAAGATTATTATTGTGTGCATAAAGATTAAAAAATGCTTTGGTGGAATCCGGCTTGGTCCCGTAGATGGTCTGCTTGCGTGCTTTAACCTCGCTCACAAGCAGATCCGTTTACTTGCTAGAGAAGCGTTCAGTCTTTCCGCTTGTAAAATCCGCCATGTAAATAGCAAATTGTGAGCGCAACTGGCTTTTAAAGGGAATGGGAAATGAGACTCTGATTGGTTTATTGCACGTTATGCCCAAAACACACCCATTACTCATTAAGAGAATAGAGACAACCCTTTTAGACCATGCACCGGGCGCGCCGACCATTTTTCCCATTGTTAAACTACCAAAAGTGGATTCGGACACGCCCTAAGTGCACTTGCGCTGTGTGCTTTAGACCATACGCTTAGATCATTAAAATAGGGCCCATGGGCATCAATCACTGAATACTTGCTGGCTGGAAATAAATAATATTTTCTTCACAATCCATCTGTTTTCAGATCTAAATCCTTTGAATATCACAACATCGATGTCTGTCAAAAAGTAATGTGCACAATACACTAGTATTTATGAGAAGCAGAGGTCACGCATTTCCTGGAAAACGCACACTACCGGATGTTTTGTCATTGCTTTCTCTTTGACTATGTCATTTGCATCTCTCTTTCCGAGAAGAGGGAGAAAATAGCGGCCTGAGCGGCTTCAACATGCCGTCTTTCAGAGACAATAATGTGCATAATACATAACACACGCTCACTCGCTGAAACTGAATCGGAATGATCAGGGAACTGAGTAAAATACTTCACACTGCATGCTAAAGACAATAAACGCCAATCCAACTGAAAAACTTTGCCGGGTTAGTGAACATCGTTCAGCATGTGTTGGTTAATCTGCATTGTAAAAAGCGCTATATAAATAAATAAAGATTATGACAGACTTTTATGCACAAACTACGCATTCTGATTCTGACATTCCTGATTTTAATATTTTTAATAATTTTCTATTCTTGACCGATCTTTTTTTCATAATTTTGGCAATAGATGAAGTGTTAACTCTCATATGCTGGTGTAATATATATTATAAACTTGACAGGTGGTTTTTATAAAATGCAGTTATCTTCTCAGTTCTTTAAACGATTAAGGCAGTGATCAAAGTTTGTAAAGTATTGTAAAGCAATGTAAAGTAGTGAGTGTGCAGCTTGTATAACAGTGTAAACTTGCTGTCCCCTCAAAATAACTCAACACACAGCCATTAATGTCTAAACCGCTGGCCACAAAAGTGAGTACACCCCTAAGTGAAAATGTCCAAATTGGGCCCAATTAGCCATTTTCTCTCCCCGGTGTCATATGACTCGTTAGTGTTACAAGGTCTCAGGTGTGAATGGGGAGCAGGTGTGTTAAATTTGGTGTTATTGCTCTCACTCTCTCATACTGGTCACTGGAAGTTCAACATGGCACCTCATGGCAAAGAACTCTCTGAGAATCTGAAAAAAAAGAATTGTTGCTCTACATAAAGATGGCGTAGGCTATAAGAAGATTGCCAAGACCCTGAAACTGAGCTGCAGCACGGTGGCCAAGACCTTACAGCGGTTTAACAGGACAGGTTCCACTCAGAACAGGCCTCGCCATGGTCGACCAAAGAAGTCGAGTGCACATGCTCAGCATCATATCCAGAGGTTGTGTTTGGGAAATAGACGTATGAGTGCTGCCAGCATTGCTGCAGAGGTTGAAGGGGTGGGAGGGTCAGCCTGTCAGTGCTCAGACCATACGCCGCACACTGCATCAAATTGGTCTGCATGGCTGTCGTCCCAGACGGAAGTCTCTTCTAAAGATGATGCACAAGAAATCCCGCAAACAGTTTGCTGAAGACAAGCAGACTAAGGAACCATGTCCTGTGGTCTGATGAGACCAAGATAAACTTATTTGGTTCAGATGGTGTCAAGCATGTGTGGCGGCAACCAGATGAGGAGTACAAAGACAAGTGTGTCTTGCCTACAGTCAAGCATGGTGGTGGGAGTGTCATGGTCTGGGGCTGCATGAGTGCTGCCGGCACTGGGGAGCTACAGCTCATTGAGGGAACCATGAATGCCAACAGAGCATGATCCCCTCCCTTCGGAGACTGGGCCGCAGGGCAGTATTCCAACATGATAACGACCCCAAAAACACCTCCAAGACAACCACTGCCTTGCTAAAGAAGCTGAAGGTAAAGGTGATGGACTGGCCAAGCATGTCTCCAGACCTAAACCCTATTGAGCATCTGTGGGGCATCCTCAAACGGAAGGTGGAGGAGCGCAAAGTCTCTAACATCCACCAGCTCCGTGATGTCGTCATGGAGGAGTGGAAGAGGACTCCAGTGGCAACCTGTGAAGCTCTGGTGAACTCCATGCCCAAGAGGGTTAAGGCAGTGCTGGAAAATAATGGTGGCCACACAAAATATTGACACTTTGGGCCCAATTTGGACATTTTCACTTAGGGGTGTACTCACTTTTGTGGCCAGCGGTTTAGACATTAATGGCTGTGTGTTGAGTTATTTTGAGGGGGCAGCAAGTTTACACTGTTATACAAGCTGTAC
Organism: Ctenopharyngodon idella; assembly: GCF_019924925.1. Lineage (NCBI taxonomy): Eukaryota > Metazoa > Chordata > Actinopteri > Cypriniformes > Xenocyprididae > Ctenopharyngodon > Ctenopharyngodon idella. Next base: position 34,204,745 of record NC_067232.1, read on the forward strand.
ACTCACTACTTTACATTGTAGCAAAGTGTCATTTCTTCAGTGTTGTCACATGAAAAGATATAATAAAATATTTACCAAAATGTGAGGGGTGTACTCACTTCTGTGAGATACTGTATATATATATATATATATATATATATAAAATATGAAAAAATAAATATATTCACATTGTTAAACTAGATAAATAAATAAATGAATATATATTTATTTATTTTTCCCTTATCCATATCTTATTTTTTTTCTGATCCATTTCCTTATCCAAAAGGGAAGAACTTAACAAATGGCATTCAAACAGAGGCCTGAACACAATATGTCATGGAGAGAAAACTCAGCAGCAGATGGCAGTCAAGGGTGCTGCTACGCCTCATTGCCAAGAGGGCTTCAGCATGCAGAATGTTTGTGTAGTTAATTGTGTCATCAATGAGAGTGTACTGAGACCTGGCCAACAGTCATTGAGAAACACTGACTCACTGGTTCCTGTGTGCAGATTATGTTGACAGTTAATAAACAGAAAATGAAGTGTTCTAATTTCTCTTCCTCCTTTTTTCCCTCTTCTCCCATTTTAGAGTCACATCAGTAAATCAGATCATGTCACTATACAATCTTCTTTTTCTCACCTTAGAGGAGTGGTGAACAGAGCAGATAAATAAAAAAAAAAACTTTTTCCCACACTGTTTGGGTCTAACAGAGCATTTAAAGGAAAAATCGATTCACTGAGGAAACACATCCGTCCGTGAGGTGCCGTTGTCTTAGTTGTTTTCTCCAGATGTGAGGCCCTTCATCTGACAGGTAGTGTCAGCGCTCAGGTGAATACTAATGCTGAACCGCTCTGTCGCCAAGGCAGACAGCTGACCTCAGAACAGCCGGCACAAAGCATGTGTTTTTAAAGGGGTCATAGTCTGCTTGCCCCAGACCTCCTGCTGGCTTGTATCGAAAAGCTGGCCAGGCAAACATTTGCATTTCAAGCAAAGAGGAGAGACTTCAATGACTTCAAACCACCAACCCTGCATGATTCATTTTCAGAACACCTGCGGACTTGTGTGGTCAGAGAGTGCCTACACAAATGCAAGTAAATCCCTTCAAATCCACGAGATTTGAACACAGGGAACATGCCTCTGTTTAGACAAAGAAAGGTGACTGAAATATGAATCTAATTTCACTGATGTTTCCATAAGGATTTTATATGAAAGCAGACAGAATCAAAGGAAAATGATTGTAGAAAGTAGATTGTAAGGCTTACCAGTAGGAAATAAATTTCCCTGGTGGTGGGAGTCTAGTGATTAAGGCTCTTCATATAAACATCTCAGGTTTGATCCCATGAAGTGCAGAGTTACTGATAGTCTTATCACCATTCAGCACTTGAACACTTCACCCCTAATTGCTACATGCAGATCAGTATGTCATAAGGCACTTTGGGTGAAATTAGCAGGAAAAAATGACATTTAATGGTCTTTATCGTAAGTTGTTTTGGTAAGCACCTACTCTTTATGTAAGCAGTGAGGTACAAGAGGCTGTGCTGTATTGTGAATATTGTCACTGCTAAAGGACATTGTTAGGCACAACCCACAGCAGAGCGGCTCTAGTAGAGCACCTAAAACAGTGAAAATACCCATATATATATATATATATATATATATATATATATAATTCATTCAATAAAGTGACAGCAAAGACATTTATAATGTTACAAAAGATTTTCAACATTATTAATTCAGAAATGTTTCTTGAGCAGAAAATCATCATATTAGAATGATGGATCATGTGACACTGAAGACTGGAGTAATGATGCTGAAAATTCAGCTTTGATCACAAGAATAAATTATATTTTAAAGGGTTAGCTCACCCAAAAATGAAATTTCTGTCATTAAGTATTCACCCTCATGTTGTCCCAAACCCGCAACACCTTTGTACTAAAGACATCGTTAAAACCTTCGACGTGACTGCAGTGGTTCAACCTTAATGTTATAAAGTGACAGGAATTCAAAAATATAGACTTTATTCAGTAAATTCGTCTGTCCTCTGTCATACTGCTACGGTATTTTCATTGCAGAGCTTCAGTGTTTACGTCCGAACGGCAGCTCAGTATTGGCCGGATCTGATCTCGTGAGCAGCACGGCGCATGCATGTGATAATGACGAATTTGTTGAATAAAGTCGTTATTTTTGTTTTGTTTTTGCGCACAAAGAGTATTCTCAACGCTTCATATCATTAAGGTTGAACCACTGCAGTCACGTCGACGGTTTTAACGATTTCTTTACTACCTTTCTGGACCTCAAAAGGTGCAAAGTTGTTGCTGCCTATGTGTGGATCAGATACCCTCGGATTTCATCAAAAATATCTTAATTTTTGTTCTGAAGATGAACGAAGGTCTTACGGGTTTGGGACGACAAGAGAGTGAGTAATTAATGACAGAAATTTTGGTGAACTAACCCTTTAAAATATATTCTAATAGAAAACAGTTATTTTAAATTGTATTATAAAATGGTTAGTTCCAGTCCTTGATTCTGATTGGTCAATACCTGTGTTCCATGTTCACAAGTTTCGGTCCTTTCAATGTAAAAGTCTTCGTTACTGACTGACTCGCTCATAAAGACAGTCTTTGCCGCCATCTAATGGTGTAATAATGTAATTACTGTAATTCTGTTGCTGTTCATGGTCAGGGACTTTTTTTTTTCCTAGCGGAATTAAGGCTTTTAGTGATTTTACTTCATGAAAGTTGCACTGATACAAATAAGATACTCGAGGCTAGTGCTGTATCATGAATAAGTCACGGCTGAAGGGGTTACTCCGCTTCGCGTCGTGCCTAACAACGTCCTTCAGCCGTGACTTATTCACGATACAGCACAGCCTCTCGTACCTTATTGCTTACATAATATTTCACAATATTACTATTTTACAGTATTTTGATCAAAAAAATGCAGCATTGGTGAGCAGAAGAGACTATTTTCAAAAACATGAAAACCTGGTCACATGTTTTGTGTGATTCACACAGTAATTGCGGAGGATAACAAACTGATATTATATTGAATCCACTTTCTCACTCACCCAGTGTTTAACCAGCAGCAGTCAAATGATACTTTGAGAATCTGGTTTGTTTAGGGTGAAAGTGCACACTCAGATAAATAGCGGTGGATCTAACTCTGTGTTTCTAGTGTAAACAGTTGTGTTTTGCAAAACACGAAACAATGGTGGTGACTACAAATTATGTCAGCAGTTATTCTGACAGTATACAGAATGAACACGCCAGAAGTCACACTGCAGATTGTAATTATACATTCAGACTGTTTGACTTTATGTGAAACAATGAGGTTTCACAGAGGGCCAGTGATTCAAATATACAGCCCCTTCTCTTCCTCTTTGGGCGCCTTTGGCTGTTTGTTTTCCACAGTTGGGTTGGGTTCTGGGCTGTTGGAAAACCCATTTGTGGCACAGCGGGAAAACCTGCCACTCCTACCAATGCATGGAGAAGCACAGTCAAGCTCTCAGCCACTAATGTGAATCAGGAAGGATGATGCAGTCAGCCTGTTTGTCTTGACTGTCATATAAAATTCTTGCAAAAAAATATCCTCTGTTACTGGTGAGCTCTCTGACACAGAGCAGATATTTTACTACCTACTTAGCTTGAACGCATATATCTCTTCTGCTAGTATACCAGGAGTGTAAAAGACCTGAGATTTCTGGGGTTTAAATAATGCTTTCAGCTGGGCTAAGTGGCTAGCAGCAAGACAACAGTGGTCCCCCGCTGGATTTGCTCCAGGACCCAAACTTTTCAAAGCACAGTACCAAAATTTTTTAGTGTACAGAAGAAAACAAAAATTAAAGGGGTTGTTGATTTTTATTTCACTTTTTTTAACTTTAGTTAGTGTGTAATGTTGCTGTTTGAGCATAAACAACATCTGCAAAGTTACGATGCTCAAAGTTCAATGCAAAGGGAGATATTTTCTTTTAAAGAATTCACTGTTTAAGGACTACAACAAACGGCTGGTAGGGACTACAACGAGCTTCTTCCCGGGTTAGTGACATCACTAACCCTAAAATTTACATAAACCCCGCCCCTGAGAACACACAACAAAGGGGGTGAAGCCATGTTGGGCTGCTTTAGAGAAGAGGAAGAGTTGTTGTAGTAGAGTGTTGTTACCATGCCATCATTTTACACCGGACTGCTTCACAAACGAGGGCCAATCGACCCTTCGCCGGGAGTTTGATTGACAAGTGATCTAACCAATCATAACGCTGAATCCGCCATTTTGTCTGACAAAGCAGTCAGGAGTTAGAAGATTAACCTCGGTGGACTTGAACTTGAAAAATGGTGTGTACTGACGTCTTTCCGCGTTTGAAACAACATTCCTTCTCATGTTCATTCATGTTTATTTGATGCTATGAATTAACTAGTAGGAAGAGATGATCGGTTCATGAGCCGCTTGAGCTGAGGCACTACAGCAATCTGTCACGACACAAAACGGTTTTTATTGTTCGAATTTCTTTAAAAATTACACAATTTGAAAGCTGGGACTTTGTTTAATATCAGAAGTAACCTGCTCTGTCTTGTCTGTCGACGTGTTGTCAGTGTCCTCTTTGCTCCGAGATGTATTTTTCACTCTGTGTGGCGTGACAGCACCATGGCTTGTCGGACAAAGCAACAGTAACTAAGAGGGGCGGGTCTTTGCAAAGGGTCAATTCAATGCTGGATTTGCACAAAAGATTAACATGACGGCACATGCTAGTCGATGAGTTGAATCAACTCCACAGCAACTACATTAATTTATCCACTAACCATCCAGTTTTATTCTAAAAGTTGTATCTTCTTCCTGAGTCTCTCCATCAGTGTCCATCTCCGGTTTGAACAATGTAAGGCTGAACACCGTTACTGACAATCCTCATTTTGGCTGCGTGAGATTCCTCAGCTTTGTTGTTGTTGAGCAACTGAAGCGCAAGCTGTTAAAGCTCCGCCCTCTTCTAGAAAGGGGGCCGGGAGCAGCAGCTTATTTGTGTTTAAAGGGACACACACAAAAATGGCGTGTTTTTGCTCACACCCAAATAGGGGCAAATTTGACAAGCTATAATAAATAATCTGTGGGGTATTTTGAGCTGAAACTTCACAGACATATTCTGGGGACACCAGAGACTTATATTTCATCTTTCCCCTTTAAATCAAAATAAAATAAACATTAAAAATGTATTAGTATTACGATTAACTGCATAGGTCTGTGTAATAGGAAAACTGACAAACCTTTTCTTTATGTTTTATGGTTTCCTCATGCAATAATTCACCATATGAAACTAACTGTGTTTGGCACAAGATATTTTTATTCTCAATGCAAGTGAATCTGCATTAAAGTTTTGCAAGTTTAAAGTTTTGTATATTTTTTTACTGTCATGGAATAAAAAAATTAAATAGGTAATTGTGACGTTTCATTTCACAATTCAGACTCTTCTTTTAAGAATTGCAAGTTTAGTAATTCTGAGTTTATATCTTTTTTTCTTCTTCTTCTTTTTTTCAGAATTGTGAGGAAAAAATCTGAATTGTGAGATAAAAGATTAAGTTTATAAAAAAATTTTTTGGTTCCATGACAGAAATAAGCATCCATACAAACATGTATGACTTTCTTCTGTGAAACACACACACACACACACACACACACACACACACACACAAACATATTTTGAAGAATGTTGGAAACCAAACTTTTAGTGACAATTGACCTCCATTTATGGACATAATCATGGAGCCATTTCTCAAAATATATTATTTTATGTCCCACAGAAGAAAGAAAATCATACAGTTTTGGAACAGCATGAGGGACAGTAAATGATGACTGAATTCAGCCATCATGAGGCTTTTATATTCTCATTGCAAGTGCACCTGCATTAAAGTTTTGCATTTGCAGCAAAACTTTATAATTAGATTTTACATAGACTTTCATCAACAACAAAACAAATAGGAGACCCTTTAACCTCCAGTTTTTGGATTTTGACTCATTAATTGAGAATCACTGTAAAATAGTAAAAATAGATTTATTTTTATTCAGTCGTAAAATAGATTTATACAGATGTGTTTGGTATTCTGTTCAAAAATGAACAATTTCTCATTATTATTTGACAGTACCAAAAGCAGCCACAAGGGGAGGATGTGTGCCAGTGATTTAGGACCGCACTCATATTCATCCACTCTCATTATTTATGATTCTCAGAGTAGATTTTCTGTAATAATAAACTGATGTGGAAATTGTGTTTGTTTCAAATATAGTATACATATCGTTTAAATGCACCATAAGCATGAAGAGTGATTAAGGTTGAGAAACAGTATTACTCTTATTGGAGGAGCCTCTCTCACAGGTATAAATAAAAAGGAACATCATAGAACAAGAAGATGAACCTGGTTCTGCAAAATGACCCGATCCAATCTAATGACTCCCACCATATACTGTACAGTACAGTAGCTGCCCACACAGTTATGGATTCCCTACAGTTGGCACCAGTTTTGTGTGCTGCTCGCATCAGAGTAAGCACAGCTTGCAAAAGGTTCCTGTCAGTATTGTTATGCTTTAGCCTTGAAAACAGGCAGTTTCCAAATGGCTGCAGTGTCATACATTCCAGCTTTGTGCAGCTCATAACTTACTGTCTTTGGTGAAATAGGGCAGAGATGTGCTGATTGTGTCCCTGAGGTATCCCTGTCTGTCAGTGAGCTTCAACTAACAATCACTGTTTCTATTTGTAGAGGCAGTTTGTCCATATTTAGTATATGCTGTTATTAAAGGGACAGCTCACTCAAAAATTAATAATAATTTACTCACCCTCATGTCGTTTCAAACCTATGGAAGCTTATTTCTACCATAAATAAAATAAATAAATAACTAAAAAAGTTATTGCAACTTTTTATCTCACAATTCTGACTTTTTTTCTCCTTAAAAATTGTGAGTTTATATATCACAATTCAGCCTTTTTTCACCCTCATAATAACACTCGATTGGGTTGTTTTAACCCAGCGGTTGGGTTAAATGTTTGCCCAACGTGCTGGGCAGTTTTATTTAACCCAACTATTGTTTAAAAATTACTATATGGCTTGATTAAAATTAACCCAAAATCAGACACATAATTACTAGAGGCAACAATAATAACCAAAAGGTGAACATTTATTAATAAGCAATTTAAAGGAACACTCCACTTTTTTTTGAATATAGGCTCATTTTCCAACTCCCCTAGAGTTAAACAGTTGAGTTTTACCGTTTTCGAATCCATTCAGCCGATCTCCGGGTCTGGCGGTACCACTTTTAGCTTAGCATAACTCATAGCTTAGCATAGTTCATTGAATCTGATTAGACCGTTAGCATCTCCTTAAAAAATGACCAAAGAGTTTCAATATTTTTCCTATTTAAAACTTGACTCTTCTGTAGTTACATCGTGTACTAAGACCGACGGAAAATTAAAAGTTGCGATTTTTGTGTGTAATATCATTGCGCCTGCTGCAGCCATGGTACGGCAGCAAAGTTCCTTGATTATTACGCTGGAATGAGAGTATACTTCCTAGTCATATCGGCCTAGAAAATCGCAACTTTTCATTTTCCGACGGTCTTAGTACACGATGTAACTACAGAAGAGTCAAGTTTATTTATTATTCATTAATAAATGTTCATTTCCAACATACTTTGGGTTCATTTTAAGCGAGCAATACAGTTATTTTTAAACAATAGTTGAGTTAAATAAAACTACCCAGCAGGTTGGTCAAACATTTAACCCAACCGCTGGGTTTGTCCATTTTCAGCCCAACTTGGGTTGTTTTTAAAGGGATAATGAAAATTTGATGTTTATCTGCTTACCCCCAGGGCATCCAAGATGTAGGTGACTTTGCTTCTTCAGTAGAATACAAATGATGATTTTTAACTCCAACCGTTGCAGTCTGTCAGTCGTATAATGCATGTTAATGGGAACTCCATCTATAAGAGTAAAAAAAAAAACATGCACAGACAAATCCAAATTAAACCCTGCGTCTTGTGACAACACATTGATGTCCTAAGACATGAAACGATCGGTTTGTGCGAGAAACTGAACAGTATTTATATAATTTTTTACCTCTAATACACCATTATGTCCAACTGCCTTGCGCATGGCATCCGGTACGTGAGGTGTGTACACGCTCTGGTGTACTTTAAACGATTAGTCCACTTTCAAATAAAATTTTCCTGATAATTTACTTACCCCCATGTCATCAAAGATGTTCATGTCTTTCTTTCTTCGGTCGAAAAGATATTAAGGTTTTTGATGAAAACATTCCAGGATTATTCTCCTTATAATGGACTTCAATGGTCTCCAAACGGTTGAAGGTCAAAATTACAGTTTCAGTGCAGCTTCAAAGGGCTTTATACATTTGTATTTTTTTTAGAAAATGACCGATCGTTTTGCTAGATAAGACCCTTATTTCTTGTCTGGTATCGTTTAAAACTGATCGTTTCATGTTATAGGACATCAATGTGTCGTCACGAGCCGCAGGGTTTAATTTGGATTTGTCTGTGCATGTTTTTTTGACTCTCATAGATTGTGTTCCCATTGACATGCATTATACAACTGACAGACTGCAACGGTTGGAGTTAAAAATCATCATTTGTGTTCTACTGAAGAAACAAAGGTCACCTACATCTTGGATGCCCTGGGGGTAAGCAGATAAACATCAAATTTTCATTTTTGGGTGAACTATCCCTTTAACCCAGCATTTTTTAGAGTGTAGAGTTTATATCATGCAATTCTGACTTTCCCATTTTTTTTGTTTTTCTCACGGAATACTAAGTTTACATCTCGCAATTCTGTTTTTCGTTTCAGCCAAAGAATAAAAAAGGTAATTGAGAATTTTTTCCCCTCACAGTTCTGACTTTTTTTCTCGCAATTCTGAAAAAAATCTCAGAATTATGAGGTATACAGTCAAACCAAAAATTATTCAGACATTTTTTATATATTTTTACTAGTAGGTACAGGACACTATAGTTCATTTATGTAAGTGAGGATAGCAAAATAAAGTAAACTGTGACATATTATACCCAAAAATTCTTCATACAGTGGACTACCAGTTAAATTTGGAACCAAAAATTATTCAGACACTTTGACCTGATCATGTTTTGCTTAAGTGTTATCTGACATAATTAAGATTAGTTTTTTTCTGACACAGTTTAACTCTGAGATCTTGTCATATTTTATCACCATTTTTTTTTTAACTATAGTGAATAAACTGTAATAATGAATGAAATGTTCAAGGTGTCTGAATAAATTTAGGTTCGACTGTAAACTCAGAACTGCAAGAAATAAAGAAAATCGCAATTACCTTTTTTGTTTTTTATTCTGTGGCAGAAACAAGCTTCCATTCAAACCTGCATGACTTTCTTCTGTGTGGCACAAAAGAAGACATTTTAGTCACCATTGACCTCTATTGTATGGACAAAAACATCTCTTAAAACATCTTCTTTTAGTTTCCATAGAAGAAAGAAAGTCATGACATGAGAGTGAGTAAATGATTATTGAATTTTACTTTTTTGAGTGATTGATATTTTAGTATCTGCATAAAATTTGCTTAGGAAGAGACCATCTGACTGATATGAATCTAAAAACTGTAAAATGGTTGTGTGTAAACTGTGCTGTATCCACTAATCCACTGATATAGTCCACTGAATGAGTGGATGAAAACGAGTGAGTGGATTTGGACACTGAGTGTCAGAAGACGGCATGATTCAGCACGACACTCACAGTGTATGGGTATTCTCTAGCAGGGATCCACTTTCCTGTGGAGTTCACTGCTGAAAAATCCAACATTGCTGGTCACCAGCATAAGATATGTTTTGCATGCTGGGACCAGCATGGGATGCTGGTTGCTGTTTTGCTGGTCCCCAACAAGACCACCACTATACCAGCTCTAACCAGCATAAACCAGCCTGGACGAATAGGGAATTCATGGTGGGTTATACTATAGTTTTCAGCAGAGTTTAGATCCAACCCTAATCAAACACACCTGAACAAGCTAACCAATGTCTTCAGGATTACTAGAAAAGTAAATAATACTATTATTTGACATAAATTAAAAATATACATAACAAAATAGATATATGAAATTGTGCTCTAAGCACAATATCTTGTTTTTTGTATTAGGTCACACTGGTAGACACACATTTTTACCTTTTCTGTCTGAGCAGGTAAACCTTTCATTAATATTCCAAACATATTCATCCAGGCGGAAGAACAAAGATTTCCTAATGGTTTGACCCTTGAGCTTCATAATACCTTGAGTACTATAAGTAGTTCACTTCAAAGACTCTGTCTGCTGTGGAAGATCAACACTACAGCTGAACTCTGAGCCCCACAGGAGGTCACAGACACCAGCTCTTTCAAAATATTACAAATATTAATGGAATTACAAGCAAGTCCAGTTATCATTTTACTCAAAATTGACATCAGCTTAATGAGAGATCCTTAAGTGAAGCACAGTGATCAGATGATTATAGGTACAGTGGGTTCAGTGGGTCCAATAGTCTATTTTTAATATAATACAAATGTTGTCATTACAAAAACTTTAATATCATCAGCATAACAATTTGAGTCAGAGTAAAAAGTATTGTACCTTTTGTACTAACAGCATTATCCAAAATAGTTCTCTCAGGGGAGACAACTTACATTTGTTATGACACCCACTTCAAACATTACAATGCTCATGATGACTTTCATTAACTCTACAATAAGAAAATCTACTTCACCAGCTAAGGACAGCGATGACATAGAAATATACAGAGCTACCGCAAAAACGGAAGTTCAAAGACAAATTTTAAGATGGCTGTGCATTCAGAAATTTGTGCTGCGTCCCAATTCGTCTTCTTACTATGCCCTAAAAGTATTTTGTGACGAAAAACTACATACTTTTGAGTGTGTAGCAGAAGAGTATGCAAACTTTGGGACATACACTACTGCGTCATAACTGCGTCTTTAACGGACGCTCTGTCACTGTCTGTCACCCTTTAAACTGCCCTGTCAATCATCTTGTCACAGATAAAATCCTCCACATTAAATTAAATTTAATTTCCTACCATTTCTGAGAGAAATGTAGTCGCACGTTGATCTGCCAGTCATGGGTCTTTCATGAGGAGAACTCTCCTCATATTTGCATAATGATGCATTTAAAAGTTAATGACCAATCGCATCTGTATAAAAGTTCACAATGCTGTTGCAGATGAAATATGATGTGGATCACATTTAATAAATATCTTTTCATCAGGTTAGATACTGATTATTAATCACTCAAACCCATTTATCTTAACCACTCTGCTTAGCCGTCAGTCTCGCACATCCGTCATGTTTGTAGTTTTTAACACTTTTTATTTGTGTTTGTAGTTCTAATTGAATCATCGTCCACACCGCAATGGGTTAAAATATTAGCAGTTAGTGTGTGCACGGATATACACTTCGGATTCTAACTGGAAAAAGTAGACCATCTGGTCATCTTGGAATACTCATTTCAACATACTACGAATTGGGACACACTAATTCTAATCTTGAATACTATTTTGGAATGGATAGTATGCGAATTGGGACGCAGCACAATTTAAGGCTTGGTACTGAATTTACTAGGGATGCAGCATACAGGATTTGACATTGTATAGGTTCTTCAAAGAATACCAATTGTATTGCCATGTATTATACACCGATCAAGCATAACATTATGACCACATTCCTAATATTGTGTTGGTCCCCGTTTTGCTGCCAAAACAGCCCTGACCCGTTGAGGCATGGACTCCACTAGACCCCTGAAGGTGTGCTGTGGTATCTGGCACCAAGATGTTAGCAGCAGATTCTTTAAGTCCTGTAAGTTGCGAGGTGGGGCCTTCATGGATCGGACTTGTTTGTTCAGCATATCCCACAGATGCTCGATTGGATTGAGATCTGGTTAATTTGGAGGCCAAGTCAACACCTCAAACTCGTTGTTGCGCTCCTCAATCCATTCCTGAACCATTTCTGCTTTGTGGCAGGGAGCATTATCCTGCTGAAAGAGGCCACAGCCACCAGGGAATACCGTTTCCATGAAAGGGTATACATGGTCTGCAACAATGCTTAGGTAGGTGGTACGTGTCAAAGGATGGCCACATGGATGGCAGGACCCAAGGTTTCCCAGCAGAACATTGCCCAAAGCATCACACTGCCTCCGCCGGCTTGCCTTCTTCCCATAGTGCATCCTGGTGCCACGTGTTCCTCAGGTAAGCGATGCACACGCACCCGACCATCCACGTGATGTAAAAGAAAACGTGATTCCTCAGACTAGGCTACCTTCTTGCATTGCTCCATGGTCCAGTTCTGATGCTCATGTGCCCACTGTTGGCGCTTTCGTTGGTGGACAGGGGTCAGCATGGGCACCCTGACTGGTCTGCAGCTATGCAGCCCCATACGCAACAAACTGTGATGCACTGTGTATTCTGACACCTTCCTATCAGAACCAGCATTAACTTCTTGAGCAATCTGAGCTACAGTAGCTTGTCTGTTGGATCGGACCACACGGGCCAGCCTTCGCTCCCCACGTGCATCAATGAGCCTTGGCCGCCCATGACCCTGTCGCCGGTTTATCACTGTTCCTTCCTTGGACCACTTCTGATAGATACTGACCACTGCAGACCGGGAACACCCCACAAGAGCTGCAGTTTTGGAGATGCTCTGACCAGGTCGTCTAGCCATCACAATTTGGCCCTTGTCAAACTCAAATCCTTACGCTTGCCCATTTTTCCTGCTTCTAACACATCAACTTTGAGGACAATATGTTCACTTGCTGCCTAATATATCCCACCCACTAACAGGTGCCGTGATAAAGAGAGAATCAGTGTTATTCACTTCACCTGTCAGTGCTCATAATGTAATACCTGATTGGTGTATTATGCCAAAACATATGGTATTATTGTGGTACTTTTTTGTTAGCGGCTGAAGATTCATTCAAATCAAGGTGCAGTAGGGAAACAGAAGCAAAGAAGTCTTCAGAAGCTTAATTTCTCTTGAATAATTACTCAGCTTATTATCAATGTTTCCTCTTATAACTCCCCATTTTGCCATACAAACAAATAATCAGTGCAATGGCTCTTCGTAGTACTTACACAGGGGCTATTGATTAGGCTACAAGATGGCAGATACTCATTAACACTCATTACGCAAAACTGCCTGTTATCAGACAGCAGCCATCAGTAATCAGGGAGCCGCTCCATTTTGTTCCTCCTTGTGCTGGTTGATTGCCACCCTGCAGTCGTGTAGGCAGCTGCTTTCTGAAGAATGATGTGGTTATTTTTAAAAGCAACAATGACAGACAGGTCGATCTCGATAGGGACCTTAGAGACAGCCCCTCAGCATCAGCGTTCTCGCATTCCAACGGGTTGTAGCACAAGTGCAGCTTAATTCGTCATAGGGAAAGACAATACCTACATGAGCCATTTTGTTGAGAACAATGCATTGAAGAACGTCAATGGCGAGCATGACCATCACTTGCAGGGGACTTGCAGCTGCCATTCTCGCTCTGACCCTGGTCCCTCTGTTGCAGCCATCTGCGTTATTTTAGAAGGCCTGTGATATTGGTCTGTCCAGAGGACCCATCTCTAATGGAAAACTCAGTTAGATTGTGCAGGTCAGCAGGACTGAGAGATAGGCTGCTCATCTTTCAATATATGGTTGTTGACAGATGACAGCATCGGTATAAAAGTAATCTTCTTGTACTTCAGACTTCAAAGGCCAAGAGCCCCATGTCAAACTTGAAATAGGACCTCATTTCACCACCTTCACCACCACTGAGCAGCACACAAAGACCGGTTGCATTATGGGAACTCCTAAAGGAGCATAACAGGTGCTCAGGTGCAGCTGAATGAAGAAATTAACTTTCTTATAATGTTCAGTGTAAATGCTGAATTTTCCAGACACCTGTGGTGGCTAGACATTATCATAGAATGTTAGAAATGTGTACCTTTCATGTGCTCCCTCATTATATGCAGTTAAATTATGAGCAATTTTATGATATTGCAGATTACAAAAAAATTCTACATTTGAAATATGGCAAAATTTGCTTTAGATGTTGGAGCAGAACTATTCGCTTCTGCTCCTGGAGGGCGACGACCAGCAGAGTTTAGTTCTAACCGCAGTCAAACACACCTGCCTGTAATAATCAAGTAATTCTGAAGAGCTTGATTAGCTGGTTATGAAGTGTTTAATAAGAATTGGAACTGAACTCTACAGGTAGTGCCCGTACAGGAACTCCAGAAGTAGATGAAAGTACAAAGGGTAACTTAAAGGGTTAGTTCACCTGTAAAAATGAAAATTCTCTCATTATTTAAGACTTTTGCTGATCTTTGAAACACAAATCAAGATATTTTGAATGAAACCTGAGATATTTCTGTCCCTCCATTGAAAGTCAATTCCACCAAAGCTTTGTCGCTTCAAAAAGTTCACAAAATGACATCATCTTTGCTTGACGTGCAAGAACCAATCGGTTTGTTCTCAAGCAAGCACGTTTGAGCCTCCGTGAGAACCAATGACCGTATTTGATGTGCCCTGTATGTACTGTATGTGTGTTGATCAATGTTTATATGTGAATAAAACCTAAATTAATGCTGTTCATCATACTGTATAAAGTCTCTTCAGAAGACTTGGATTAAACTGTTAAATTCATTTGGATTACTTTTTACGATGTCCTTCTAAACTTTTTGAAGACATCTTTCAGGATTAATTAAAAATATCTTAATTTTTGTTTCGAAGATGAATGAACGTCTTATGGGTTTGGAACGACTTAAGTATGAGTAAAAGAGGACAGAATTTAAATTTAATAATATTTAGGCAGGTACAGTAATCACTGCCATGGCTCAGTGGGTAGCACTGTCGCCTCACAGCAAGAAGGTCCTCGGCTGAGCCAGGACTCCTTTCTGTGTGGAGTTAGCATGTTCTCCTTGAGTCAGCGTGGGTTTCCTCTGGGTGCTCCGGTTTCCCCCACACAGTCCAAAGACATGCAGGTTCGGTGGATTGGTCATGCCACATTGGCCATAGGTGTGAATGCATGTGTGTGTGAGTCCCCGGAAAAACAAAATTCATGGATAGTCTCTTGTGAATGGCAAGAGATGGCCATAGAATCACCAAGAGTCGAATCCGACTGAAATGGTAATGTATATCGAATCACTACCGTGCTGAAATATGGCCATAACGCCTTCTGATAACTTGACATTATCATAGAATGTCAAGTTGCCAGCCAGCGCCAGCATTTTGATCATTTTCACAAAACTTTCATGGCCCCCAGAAAATTTTCGCAGAAATCGTGTCCATCAACACCCCCAAAGCTCCACAGTCCTGTACCTCTTTATGGGTTCGATATTTCATTTGGTAACCTTAATTTTTTTTTATTCATACACTGTTCAATGTTTGATGATCGCGTTAGCTAACATGAGCATAAGCAATGGTTCTATCGATTTTTTTTCTGCTTCTTCTTTGTCTGTGTTTTGATCTGGAGATTCTGCACTCTTTCAGAAGATGTGTAACAGCGCCCCCTACCGTATAACATGGATCGCTGGAAAATTCTATGAATGGTGTGGAAGCATTGTGGCATAAATGATGGAAAATTCTGTCAATGGCATTAAAGTGTTGTGTCATAAATTATGGAAAATAGTTAATATTAAATGTGCAGTGTGTAAATTTTAGTGGCATCTAGCTCTGAGGTTGCGAACTGCAACCAATGGCAGCTCACCCCTCCCTTTCGATGCAAAATAGAGAAGCTACGGTGGCCGTCTGGCTGACACAAGTCAAAGATGTCATCGTCTGAGACAGCAGAGAGTACGTTAGCCAGTCAATCAATGCGGTTTCTTCTTACTTCTAACAAAGAACAGTCTCTGCTTCTAATAAACCAGACGACTACTACTACTACTACTACTTCTACTACTACTACTTCTACTAGTACTTTGTGCGTATTCAACGTAGTGACGATGCAAGCTGCATCTAAAAACATGAACAATTTAGAAGAACAACAACATAGTGACGAAACGCACTCTGTAGGGTGTTTGTCCATTTAGGGTTGCTGTAGAAACATGCCGGCACAAAATGACGACTTGACATGAAGGGGGGACCCGTGGTGTATGAGATAGAAATGGCTCATTCTAAGGTAATAAAAACATAACGGTTCATTAAGTAAGGCCTTTATTCATCACTGAAAACATAGTTATGTATATTATATTGCATTTCTGTCAATAGATCCTCCCAAATTTTACACACCTTTAAGTAACATGTTAGAACATGTTCATTTGTTCGAATCGGTTGAATAAATTATTCAGTGACTCGCGTCACTTGGGCTGCATCTGAAATCACACAGTCTCTGATTAATTACTTTTTTTGAGCACTTACTTTGCGACTGTTAAAAAAGTTGTATGTATGAACGTGTGTAGTCAGTCCCTCCAGGGTTTCACGATTCTGCGATCACAGAATTTAATGCACAATCTATCAAACTCCACATTATTTGTGGCAGCTTGCATTTTTTCCAAAAGAAAACCTGAGAGGGCAGGAAACAATGTTAGCTAACTAATAAAAAACAATTTACAGTCCAATCTAATTAATCAATACATGTTCAAGTGTCCTGCCTCTCTTTGCATTGCTGTGAATTCCAATGTAAAGTGAGCTGGGATGGACTGACCATACTGTGCACTGGGAAACCCGGTTATATTTAAAGGAAAGACATGAGGCCCATTTGAGTGACGGATAGGGTAATATTTAATATTTACAAGTGATCTTTTCTTTTCTTTAGTATTCACAAGCTGTCCAAGACTTTGTTTATATTTATGTGAAGCGTGTGGGATGATATGAATAGGTTTAATGATATTTAAGCTACTATATGTAGTACTGAACCTAATGTATACTGGGGCAAATATCTGCCAGTCACCATAATGCCCGATTTCACCAGTAGCCTAAATTAGATTTAAATAAGTACATAATGTTACTGGATATGCACTTTTAAAATATTTCTAGTGAATGCAATCAAAACAAAAAAAAAAAAATCATGTTAAATTGTAAAAACAGGAAATAATTTATAAAATTTAAAATGTAAATTATTCATACTGATTTAGCAACAAAGTGCAAGGTATGGTGTGTCTAACACAATTGTGTATTTTTGTCAGGGACACAGACGGAGGCAGACAGGTAAGTGTATAACAGGTAGTTTATTTAGATCAGAGGCACGGAAACTGGCAGACGGAGAATGCAGGTGAGTAATGGCATAAGCACTTATGAACAGTCACTTAGCTGAAGAGTAATTGAGGAATATCTCTTTGCAGGAATGGAATCAACAATGGATGGAGAACAGACAAAGGAAGACAGGAGGAAGAAGATGCGGATGGCTTGGGTAAGTAGCAGGGGAGTAGTCCAGGTACGTGTAACATTGACAAGACCAGACCACATGGTGGAGTGAACATGGGGCTTAAGTAGTGGTGTGCTGATGAGTGCCAACAATGGTGATAGCTTTCAGTTGCAGGTGATTGATGATGGTATACCGGTGAGGAACAGAAGGGATGCTGGGAAATGGAGTGCAGGGAAGGGGACTGAGCTGGTGACTGTGACAATTTTCAGCAAAACAGAATTATGAGTATTTCTATGCTAGTGTCACAATTGCCATATGCGTGGAGAAGGAAATTTCAGTAATTATGCACAAAAGTATTTACAGATAATTTTACTGCAATAACACTAATTACATAAGTACATCATGATTATCTGTTGGCTTTCACTGCAAAATAACAATTTTTGAGAAAAGCCACAGCATATTTAGTTATTTTAGGCCGCAAAAACACAGTGAAATCCTGGTGGGGATGTGTAATATGAATGTAATCTGGACATACTACATTTGTCATGTTGTTATTGTAATGTGAACTACAGCATCAGTTGTGTCGCTTCACTGCCATTCACAACCCCTCATAGGATAGTAAAAAATGTCCATTGGATGCACACTTACATAAGAAACTCACCGGAAGTAGTAGTACTTCATCCGGGTACTTTGTGTCTACTTTTTTATGAATACTGTAAATTCGAACATACTACTCTTTTTTCACATACTGTATACAGTGCAGGGTGTAGGAAACTTTTTCCTCGTCGAAGCAGAGACCAGGAGACGTTGGGATATTTTTTAAGCAGAAGTTACTCTTTATTGAGAAACGTGCTGTGGGTCGCTGTAGTCATCCAAGTCCAACCAAGGCAGTGTACTTGGTAGTTCATATACATTCAAGGGGGAGGGATACATAGAGTAGAGGTGGAGACAATCTAAACAAAGCATGCAAATGCAGTGCAGGAATCAGCCCATTCCCTACATTTCCCAGCCATGATCTAATCAGCATAACGGTGTCATTCAAATGCATAGGTGCTAATCCACTCAGTCTGACAGTATGGCCCATACCTTTACATTATCATAGAGACAAAGGCACAGCTGTATCTTGAGCCAAATGGTCAGGAAGTGCATGAAGACAAAAGGTTAATGTTACAGACACCTGGGCTGCCTGCCTTGATCTCCTTAAATTGTCATTATCTTTACCTCAAAATGTTAAATACAATATACTTCACCTTAATATTTCATGTGAGGTTATGTCAGGATGTAGGATCAGCAGATCTTAAACAGATTCTTAAATTTGTAATCCCACAAGGGTAATTAACTGATTACATGTAATCTGGATTACGTGATCAGATTCCATAAATTAAGTACTTGTAATTGGGTTATATACAGGGGTGCACATAACTTTTTTTGGTCTGGTTCTCAAGGGAGTACCTGGAGATGTTGCTTGATACTCACACTTTACGTGACACACTTATCCTAAAAGCTGTTCTCATCACTTTCCTCCTGACTGCTCTCCTCACTATCTTCTTTTTTCTTGAACATGGTAGATGATGTAAATTAATTAATTTTTTTTTTTTTTTTTTTTACTAACATTAACCCTTTCGCACGTAAGTTTAAAATATTCTGGCTGACCCCCCAGCGTGAGTTTTTTAAGGCGACCGTTATTTAGAACGTATCACTTTATTGTTTCCATGGTGACGCGTCATTGCTTGTCACATAACACACCACAGCGCTGCATGACTGATGATCTGCTTTTATTTAATTTTTCCTTTTTTATTCAAAATATTCACAAATTTGTTAACTATAGCATGAATTATCTGATATTCCGATTGTCAAATACGTGCAAGTGGATGTGTTTTGCTGTTTAAACACCTTTATAACGATCGCGTTAGTTGAGCCATATGCGTGATGGGCGCCGCCATGTTAGTTTGCGCCGCACAGAGAATCGGATCTGTTGGATTTACAACACGTGAATTCATCCACTTCTCCCGAAATACATGAAAGTAAGTGAGTCGGTGAACTGGGGAAGAATAGAGTAAACTTTAAATTTACTTTCACAATGTGTGTCTGATATGAATAAAACATGTCGTCTAATTATAATGGAAAGGGTTGTTATTTCCACTTCTATAGACATCATTGTGTATTATACAAACTCTAAATATATTGTTTGGTTAGTACTCATGTGTATTTAAATGTCTGAAACCTAAAATAAACATTATTTGGTTGAAAACACTGCATATATGTGATATATGAAAGCGCTGCGCGCGTCCGTCTCTGGTTTAGCACCAGCCAAAGCGCGCAAACACATTTGAATTTGGCAGATGATCACGTGAGGCGCTGCACGTTCTAATCACACCGGTGTGATCGTACGCGTCAAATGGTTAATGACACAGAGAACAGCAAAGGCTGCTGTCACTTTAAGAAGGAAAGCACGGACCGAATAACTGACACACATCTGGTTTCTTTCTCAACTGTTCACGTATGACGTAACCGAGAGAATACTTACAGGTATTTTGACATAATTTTGCGTGTACGTGTCCATTCAAGCACAAGTAAACGCAAAAGAGGAATTAATTCGGTGTTCGAGCGCTGTCTGAAACGCGCCTCTCTCTCTCTCTCTCTCTCTCTCTCTCTCTCTGCATGCGCGCGTTTAGGGGGTGTGATGCTGCGTTCACACCGAACGCATCTGGGGTGTCTGGGGCGTCTGATTTACATGTTAAGTCAATGTAAACGCGCGTCTAGACGTCCTGCGGCGCGAATAGGCCGTTGACGCGCGAATGGCGCGGCGCGAATTGAACGTTCACGCGTCTGATGCGCGAATCAAGCGTCTGACGCCCTAGACGCCCGAGTTGAAAAATCGGAACTTTGGCGAATATTCGCGGCGCGTTAACCAATCAGGGACTCTGCTTTGGTAGTCACGTGTTTATGACGTGATCAGCAGTGGAGACTAGAACAAACATGGAAGATAAATTAATAATCGCTGTGTGCGGCCACCCTGAGCTCTATAATGTGTCATCATATAAAATGACCTTGCCTGGAAGAGGATAAGCGAGGAAATCGGACAATCTGGTAAGTTGTAAAACGCTTTGCATGAATTTAGCCGTTGATACTAGCCCGCCTGCTAGCTAGCAAAAGCCGGCCGGCATAACCGAGCTAAATTGCCGCTACTAGTTTCCAACTGACGAGATGATGTGTTTATTCAGAGGATCTGTGCAGAAAGAGATGGAAGAGTCTGAGGGACACAGGCAGAAGCCCCTCCCATGACGCGAATTCGCGTCTGAACACACTTTGTTTAGACGCGCGAATAGAGCGAATTTGACGCGCGTCTGACTTCAAAATGTTCAAGCGTCCAACTAGACGCGTCTGACGCGAATTTGACGCGCGATTCGCGTTCGGTGTGAACGCAGCATGAGGCTGTGCAGATAACAGCTTGCGAGTCTCGATTTTCGCCCCTTCTTCCGCTTTTAAAATCGTTTGAATGTGTTAATTGGCGAGACAAAACACGAACAAATGATAAACTTTCACTCTAGGATGGTTAAATTTAGCAGTTAACCCGCGAATTACATGCGTGCCGAACCGTTGGACGGATTTACTGCGATCCGTTGCACACCTAATAATTAAAGAACACACTTATCATCATGATTGCTATCTTACCAGAGATGGAGAAAAATCCTACTCCAGTAAGTAAATGTGTCCCTGTGAAACGGTACTCAAAAATTGACTTAAAAGCGCTTCCCTCCATGTTTTCTGGTGCGCATCGTTTATTTTTACTGCGCATGCGCACCCCTGGTTATATTATATTTCAAAAAACCCGTAATCAGACTACATATTTAATCAGCTCCTTACAAACACATGAATTATTATTTGAATTATCACTCAGTGAGTAACGTAGCCATGTATTACTGTCTTTGGAAGGCTTTTGTCTTTCACACATATTAAAATTCAAACAAATTCATGTCATTTCATTTTTACATGCAATGCAGGAATTCCCCAACTTTTTTTGTCAGCTGAACCTCTTTGACCTAATATATTTACTTGATGTACCCCCTGAGATTTAAGTTAATAAGTTAGGTCAATAATAAAATTAAGTTAATACTACTACTACTAATAATAAATCAAATTAAGTTCACATTTCTGTGATGTTGGTTAATAGTCACATGACATGCAAGTAAACAAATAATTTTTATCTTTTTTAGTTATGTTTTATTTTTAATTGTTTTTATTTTAAAAATGTTTATTTTGATTTTAAATTTGTATTATTTAATTATTGAATAGCTTTTCATTAAACTCACGAACCCCAGTCTAACCCTCCTTGACATAATGTAATATTTAATGCACTTCATGTTGTTGATAACAAAGAATGGAATATTTTTTCTTTATCTTTGTATTTTATATCAATATACAAGGTTAACCTATTCAAATCAATGTGATAAATGAGTTAGGTCAAAAGTAGTCTAAAATTAAACAAAAAGTAGTCAGATTATATTGCATTAAATGTGTAATGTAATGGATTATGTTACTAACTACAATTTTTGTCATGTAATTTGGAATCAGTAACCGATTACAATTAGTAAGTAATACCCGCACTGACTATATAGTTGGCATGTTTAGATACAGCTTTGTTCATGAATGAATCAAATCAGTTGAGTGAATGATTCAAATAACTCACTTATAAAGACAGACACTTGTCGTCATAACAATGTAATATGCAGAAAGTGTAAATATTTGTATATAATGCACTGGGACGTAATGGCAATTACGCACATTTCCATTAAAACCAAATTGATTATGGTAATGAGAATTGTTGCATTACAGTAATGAGCATATTGTTTACTATAGCTTGTTTTCCAATAACCTTATATTGGTAATCTTGGTAGGGAAATATATATTAAACTGTATGTTTTTTAAATGAACGTGAAATTTATAGATGGTTTAGAGTCCTTCTGTGTTCACACTTTCTCAGCAGCATCTGTCTTCACATGACAAGCTCCCTCCCATCGCCCTGCCCTTAGTTGTCACCTTTTCTGTCTGTATGATTGATTCACAATGTCTTACGAGGCATCTTCACCCCCATCTTCAGTAGTCAGGGATCAGGTGTCCAGTTATAATAAGCGTCTAATGGTGACGCAGACTGCTCTGGGCGTCACGGGGGGAAACACATATGTGAGACTTTCTTCTGTCCTTTGAGTCCAAATCTTGCACTTTTCCAAAATAGCCTGAGGGCGTATTTATACCGGCGTACATCAGAGGCCTGGACGTGTGAACTCGCTGACAACTGCATCTCTGTGAGAAATGGTCTGAGACAGAGGTATGAGGTAATAGTCAGGGCTTGAACATGATGGTGGTGCTCAGTATCTAGTCCTCTATGCTGAAGACTCCTTCTTGGAATCAGACTTCAAATGATTTAAAGCAGACAGATGGTGTGTGCATACATTATCTGTACTTATATCAACAGTTTCATTTAACACTATAACACTAAATCAATCTAAGCTATCTCTATTCACTGCCAAACATGGAAAATAACTGTGGGAAACAGTCAGTGGGGAGTCAAAAATGGGTCAAACAGACCCAATAGAAAGTTGCAAACAACGTTTTTATTTTGTGCTAACAGGCAATTGTGGGGGAAAAGGAAATGACAAATAACTTGATAAAAAATTATACAAGAATATCTTTTTTTGCTTTGTTTGATCTAATACAACAATACAAAATCATGCATACAAACTAAAATTGTCTTTTATATAAATTAACTTATTTGGCTCATAAAAAAAGTTAATTTGAACTAGGAATTACATTCTCCTGTTCACATAATGTAGAGTTGCCTTAACCATTAAAGTTATCTTTTTTCAAGTAGACTTACATTTGTGATTATAGTATTATTGTTTTTTAGGGGTGTAACAGTACACAAACATGACAGTTCGGTACATACCTCGGTATTGAAGGATTGAAGGATTTTGAAATATCATTTATACAGTTACTGTCATAACTTGTTTTCATGACAAATTTATTTAAACATACATTAAATAATCAAGACATTACTAACAGGTAAAGTAAATAAAATTAATATTTAAGCTAATATAGTGCATATATTTAATGAAATGTTCATTTCTCTAGTGAACTAACATGCTGTGGACACTAAATGACTTGCCTGAGGTGAATGTAATGCTGCGTGAGACTATTCTCAAGGAGTTTTATCAATGTCTTTCCACAGTTGAAAGACTGGTAAACATACCGATCATCATCTGTTCTTCTTCTGCGCTTTTTACTGGTAGCAAACAGCGTTGCATTACCATGTGCGCCCCCTTCTGGATTGGAGTGTGGATCGCCTATGACCGACTGTATTCATTGTGTGACTGCATGAACCGAACCGTGACGTCCGTACCGCTCGATTCGGGATGAATGCATGTACCGTTACACCCCTATTGTTTTTACTAAAACATTTAAATTGAATTAGAACAAAATAATTTGAAATAGTCATATTAAAGCCTTAAAATGCAGTCACATTTAATGTTGTTTGGCAAATGTTTGCAGGTAATTAATTTCAAAAGGAATCCACGTCATCAGGACTTTTGCATGAATGCGAAACAATTTCCCACACAGTGTTCGGATTCAGTTGGTCTCGTGAATTTGCCACACAGGACCAACAGAAAGCTGCTTGGTTTGAAAGTGACTAATATATCGCTATGCTACATAGAAAATAGAGAGTGTTGGGAGTAAATCATTACAAGTAACTTGAGTTATGTAATCAGATTACTTTTTTCAAGTAACAAAGTAATGTATTGCTTTTAAATTTACAACAAATTATCTGGGTTTGTTTGAGCTGCGACCTCTACTGTACAGGCGTGAATTTGCATTTCCTTCAGTTTGAGGCTTATTCACTTCACTTTTGGTGTGAAAGAGCCTTTGCATTTGTCAAAATTAAACAACAAACAAGAAAGCCCAGCCCAGATGAGAAAAGCAAAAGTAACTTAACACATTACTTTCCATAAAAAGTAACTAAGCAATGCAATTAGATACTTTTTTCAGGGAGTAACGCAATAATGTAACACATTACTTCTAAAAGTAACTTTCGCCAATACTGATAATGAATCCTTTTTGCCTGTGAAATTTCGTTAATGTGAGCACACCTTAAGGCAAATTACAGCTAGACAACAGGACAACACTTGATCCTGCTCAAAACAAGAGTCCATAAAACTTCACTTTTGTATGGCGAGAAATGGCTTGAATTTAACAGATCTGAAGATCATCAGAAGGAATAGTCATAGTTAGGTAATAGTTAGTTAAATTCATAAATAAATTACTAGAATTATAAATAGATTAACTTTAGGGTTTACATTGTAATGGTAAATATTAGCAATATTAGCAAAATAATAGTTTGAGATTACTGAGAGCAGTGTACCATTTAAATTGAATTCAAACTGGATTTAAACAGCTCTGGTCATGTGATAATTTACATCATCCATGTAAAATATGGTAGGTCAACAACTACATTTGACTGTTGGGATTATTAACTCTAGCCTGGTTTTATCACTACCTGATTTCATTCACAGACGCATTTCAGACCCATAACTCCCCCTTCATTTACAGTGGCTGTCACTCAATAGTGTGTGAAATCAGAGATCTGATAGCCTATATATCTCCTTACACTTTCCCTTAAATGATGATGAACTGCCTAAATCGTGACTGCGTTCAGTGTGTGACTATAAGACTAATATTGTTCAGCTCTAAGCACATTTATCATGCACTCTGAGATCTATAAATGTTTAGTTGGCCTTTACATGTCTCACTCATTGGCAATGTCACATCTGCATTATCATTTAATATCAGTGTGACGTTTGGAAGAGGATCGGCCAACAGACAGGTGGTTCTGAGCATACAGTTGCACTCGAGAGCTGAGTGAATAAGCTGATATATTGCAGTGGGCAATAAACAGCCTCAGAGAGTTTTTGTTGCTGTCATAGAGGAGTGTGATGGTGATCTGGAGGAAAAAGAGGATAATTTGGGACTGCCAGTTTAAGGTTTCCCTCATTTTACACTCGAGTGCAGGTAAATGTTTTCGCTTTTTGAGCTTGTGGCATTTAAACATAATTAAACACTTTAAAGCAAGCGCAGACACGTGTGCTGAGAAAGCAAAACTGTTTGGCGTATGATGAGAAGAAAGTAAAAAAGACTTTCTTCATCACACTATTTTAGGAATGGATTCACCAGATATTTATTTATAAATTATTAAATGCTATGAAATGTTACTAAATAAATAATGAAGTGTTTAACATAAGCTAAAAGACAGGAAATCAAACTCTGAGATGAACGGTATGATCACATGCTAAGCATTACAGAGCTCACTTTAACTAGTTTTACATAGGCAAACCTGTGACAGTCTGTAAAGTCTGGTCCAGTTTGGAAAACTAACCCATGTGACATTAAAAAACAATCAATTATAGTTTGTTTTGATGTGCTGTTTAAGAGTGAGTTTATCTGGAATAGCTGATAGGGTCAAAGTTTGGCTGTTTATCATTTTCTAGTTAGTCCCTGCTGCTATACTGTAACTGCACCATTATGAAAAAGCATATTTTTTGTGTGTGTACTTCTGGGGCTGTATGCGTCAGCCCAGCAACTGCCATTGAGATTGCTGCGGTCATGTGATTTGAGGCTAAGCTGGCCCTTTAACAAACCAGGAGTGCGTTTTCCCAAAGCCAACTATGGTCGTTGAGTTGTGTTGGTAATGATGGATCTTGCACCCGTAGTTGGCTTTGGGAAACGCACCCCAGGTTAACTGGATTTATCTCAAATTGATCTCAAATCTTTTTTACAGTGTGAAAAGTTTGATGTCACACAGAAGGATTAGACTTTACTAAATATAGCATATTTGCATTTTATTCAAGAACCCACATTTTCTTGCATTTTCAATGGTGTCACAATATTCAATTAAAGCTGACAGGAATGACAGCTCCCCTGTGGTCGGAAGAGATGTTTCGAGCTGAGATATCATGCAAAATGACTATTAAAGTAATATGTGAACACTAAAAAAAATGCTGGGTTAAAAACAACTCAAGTTGGGTTGAAAATGGACAAACCCAGTGGTTGGGTTAAATGTTTGCCCAACCTGCTGGGTATTTTTATTTAACTCAACTATTGTTTAAAAATTACTGTATTGCTTGCTTAAAATGAATACAAAATATGTTGGAAATGAACATTTATTAATGAATAATAATTAAACAATAAACATTTATTAAATTGCTTATTAATAAATGTTCACCTTTTGATTATTATTGTTGCCTCTAGTAATTATGTGTCTGATTTTTAATTTCCAACCTATTTTAATCCAGCCATATAGTCATTTTTAAACAATAGTTGAGTTAAATAAAACTGCCCAGCACGGTGGGCAAACATTTAACCCAACCACTAGGTTTGTCTATTTTCAACCCAACTTGGGTTGTTTTCAACCCAGCATTTTTTAGAGTGTAGGTTTTTGAGTTTTTAGTTTGCAGAATTATACAAGATCTTTCTGGCTGCATTTATTTAATTAAAAATACATTAAAAACAGTAATATTGTGAAATATTATTACAATTTAAAATAACTGTTTTCTATTTGAAAATATTTTAAAATGTAATTTATTCCAGTGATCAAAGCTGAATTTTCACATGATACTTCAGAAATCCTTCTGATATGCTGATTTGCTGCTCAAGAAACATTTATTGTGTACAATTGTACAAAATATTTGTGTGCAATATTTTGTAACATTATAAATGTCTTTACTGTCACTTTTGATTGATTTAATGCATCCTTACTGAATAAAAGTATAAATTTCTTTAATTTCTTTTAAAAAAAATACAAATAATAATTCTTACTGACCCCAAACTTTTGAACGGTAGTGTATAATGTTACGAAAACTTTGTATTTCAGATAAATGCTGTTCTTTTGAACTTTCTATTCATCAAGGATTCCTGAAAAAAGCCTGGTCTCATTGTTAATACGTAGGTATTAATACGTAACTTTCAAAGACACAAAACGTACATTTTTTGTACGTTTAGAAAGGGGCTAAAACGTACAATATTGACGTAATTATGGCACTAAAACGTAAAAATACTTACGTTTTTACAGCGAAAAAACGTAAAATATTTACGAATCTTTCATGTCATAAAGATATATGTATAATTTCCATTTATCGTTTTGTAGATAAATGTAAGATCCCTAAACCCCATCCCGAACCTAAACCTACCCATTTTATACAGAATGTTAAAAGAATAAAACATAAAGAACAGAAATGTGTAGGACAATGACAATTTTAGTAAAAATATAACATTAAAACGATATTTTGAGCCACTAATCCTACACCTACCCCTAAACCTACCCATAACCATTTCTTTAAACTACCTACTGTTATAAATAAAAGAATGACAGACAAACAAGCGTAATCACAATAATTTATTTTTTGCGAAAATGTCAAAAGTGGTACCAAAAAGTAGTTCAAATGATGATGAGTTCCAGTCACAGTCCTCTCTGGCGGTAATAGTTTTTTATAGGGTACAGAGCAGAATTTAACTTATTAATCCTTGAAAATATGATAAATCCGGCTTCTCTCCGTGAAGGTGCGCACTCATTTCAAATGTCAATCCACTGAAACACGGCATGTCGCAATCTGTGACGAAGCAGGTGAGAACCAATGAGCGTTCGATATCAGTGCCGTAAACCATGTCGTAACGCTTCTCGAGGGTGGCGCTACTTTCAAATTTGAATCATAACGAGCGCGAGCTTTGACTGTGACGGTCGCTGTTGCTGAGAATGAAGATGAAGATTGATGGATAAAGGGCTGAATTTGGATCTGTTCCTTACAAACATATGGATTCTAAAGATTTGGAGTACAGCGAACAAATAAAATTGATGTGATTTGTGAATTTATGTTGTGCTTTGGTGTATCTTACGGTTGTATTGTCAGTCGCTGCATAGGAGAAAACGCCTTCTGTGTCTCACAGCAAACAAACTAAATATTACAAAATGGTTAAACAATTACAGAAATTTTATTCATAAGGTTTCAAATTGTAGTCTTGTTTAACATTATGTAATCCTCCGAAACGAGCAGCACAAGTCACGAACAGAAATGTTATTTCATATTAAGTAGATGAGTAAACTGCTTTTAATAAATTCGACTAAAAACAACATTAAATCATTAAAGCCACGATTTTAATATTAATACATGGGAATTCATATACATTCACACTTTACGTTACATGATTTACGTTTTTTTTGCTGTTAATACGTAAGTATTTTTACGTTTTAGTGCTATAAATACGTCAATGTTGTACGTTTTTGTGTGTATGAAAACGTAAGTAAATGTACGTGTGGTAGAACCACAATTTATGTAAAAATACACACGTATTCTCATGAGATCACGTTGGTTTTCAACATTGATAATAATAATAAATGTTTCTTGAGCAGCAAATCATATTAGAATGATTTCTGAAGGATCACGTGACTCTGAAGACTGGAGTAATGATGCTGAAAATACAGCTTTGATCATAGGAATAAATTACTTTGTAAAATATATTCAAATAGAAAACAGTTATTTTAAATTGTAATAATATTTCACAATATTACTGTTTTTACTGTATTTTTAATTAAATAAATGCAGCCTTGGTGAGCAGATGAAACTTATTTTAAAAACATTAAAAACCTTACCAATATATATATATATATATATATATATACACACACACACACACATATATATAGAAACTTCATATGTTCCTGTTGTACAAGAATGAATAATGTAGTCCATCATCTCTCTCTGCACTGTGGAGATCAGATGTCAAAGGCTCCATAGATGTCTTGTATGCGCTACTTAGTCAGTACACACAGCATTCATCCATATTTGATAGTGACTCAAGACAAGCCTTGTCTTATTCACTCTTCAGCATCGTTTAGCCTCAGAAGGGAAGAGGACATCGGTCAATACACTTAAATGATCACATGGTTAGTAAGTATTGGTCAATGTCTCCTCACTGAATTGCTTCTGAAAGGGTTCAATTGATCTTTTAAAGAGCACTCTTGATGATTATATTAAAACTGATATGTAGGCCTTAAGCGCACAGCACTATCCTGGGAAAATGAGTTTCACTCATACAAAATTATAACCCCCCAAAAAACTGTGTATTTTTCTCTATACAATTTTGTTTAGTCCTCTACATGAATCTGTTATGAACGGTTTAAGACTAGTACAGTCAGTCTGAGACACACAGTGGTGCTTGAATTGTAGCGCTGCCTAATGTCAACATTATTATACCCTCACATAAGGTTTGTTAGTTCAACTGTCGGAGTTCATGCACTGCATCACGCAACTGTCCTCGGAGACACTACAAGCTGGTTGGGGTGGAAAGGTCAAGTACATAGTAATCATAAATCAAAAATTCTGATGTTTCCAAGGAAAGGAAGCTCAAGTTACAGAGAAGGCTGTTTTGCTTGTCACTCAACTGTATCGAAGTGCACACATTATCACACAACCCAGTCAATGTCATTTAGTTGTCAATATTGAGCAAGTGATGCATTTACAATGACATATAAATTACATTTTGAATCCTTGTCCTACATCTTGAATTTTTTAAACAGTTCAATAACCATAAATTCATAAAATCTTGCTCATAAGCAGCATAACATGGGTTCGTCAGTCATATATGTGTGCAGCAAGTGAATGATGTAGAGTGTGACGATAAAGTCCAAAGTATTCTTCAGTATTTTTTGGGTTTTTTTTTTTTGTTTTTAAAAAGATTTTGGATTATTGCCTATCACATTGTAAGAAAGCCCACCAAAACAAGCAAATCAAACTTTGTTGTGCTATACCAAAACACACAGAATATGTACAAAATTGCAGATTCTCATACTCTTCCTTTCCTGCTTGGCTTATCGTTCCTACTTTTTCATTGAAAAAAATACTTTTTTTTTTTAATTACTTTTTTTTTTTTTTTTTTTTACGCATGTTAATATTAGGTGAAAACAGTAACGCTTCTAGGCTGACCACTTATGATCTTGTGATTTAAATATTTCACAATTATCGATATTACTTAAAAACTAATACTAGGTTAACTAATGTAAGAAAAAGGTCCTCAAAATAGTTACTTAAGACAAGTAAACACCCTTATGAAAAAGAAGTTTATTCAAGTGTGCTATTAGTATACTTCTTTTAAACTAAAAATATACTTTCAGTCTACTTTTTATATACTTCTCAGAAATATACTTTAGGTACTTCCGAGAAATATACTTAAAAGTGCACTTCGGTATACTTGACTTATACTGACACAAAAGTCTAAGTATATTTGGCCTATACTTGGACTCAAGTCTTTTGATCGAGATATACATAAAAGTATATTTATGAAAGAATAGTATAAAAGTACATTGTTTGAATATATTGATTTATAAAGAAAACAGATATATTCCTAATTCTGAGTATCTGAATTTTTGTGTAGGCTAGTCCACTGGTAGTGTACATAAGAATTTACTTCAAATCTACTTCACTCTTTCCTCGCCATTGACTGAATTTTCAGGCTATACTGTAGGGGGCGCTGTTACGCATCTTCTGAAAGAGGACGGAATCTCCAGATCAAAATGCAGGAGAAGAAGCTGAAACAAGCGATAGAAGATTACTCACACAATGTAAAATAAAGCGATCATCAAACATTAAACATCATGTAAATCAAAACTGCTAAACGTTACTGAATGAGGACTATGAAGCTTTGGGGGTGTTTATGGACTCGATCTACTCCACCTGTGTTTGAGCGTCGTTCTGAATCCCATCCGGACACAGTCTTTAACAAAAAATGCAATTTTCTCAGCTTTTTGTTTAAAATGTTTCCTTTTTTTTAATGAAACTTACCCACATTTAAGTGTTGATAAAATAGGATTCATGAAGCTAGAATAAAATGTTTTTAAAATGGAAAGTGTTAAAGTACAGTTAAAGGTATTTCAAGTATAAAAAAATAATACCTAAATAGGAACATAGTAGTGTACTTAAAGTGCAAAAATAATATATAAAAAGTAAACTATAAGTGTGATGTTATGTTCACTCAAAGAAAACTTACAAGTATACTTGCACTAAACTAGTAGATATACTTCAAAGTGAACTTTCATATACTAAAATGTACTACTAGTATTAAAATAGTAAACTACTAGTATACTTATAAGTTTACTTGTAGGACAGATGCAGTACAAATGAGAAACGTAGTTGTGAACTAGTTGTGTACTTAAAGTTTACTACTGTTACACTTATAGTACACTTAAACATATACTTCAGTTGGGCCAATTTAGTCCCAAGCGATATTAAAATAGTACACTTACAAGTTTACTACTAGTACGTTGATACTAGTATACTTACTACATAAAGTATACTTAAAAAATATACTTGAACATTACTTAAGTATACTTATTTTTCGTAAGGGCAGTCAGCAATACATGATAAAAAATGACTGAGCTACACCCGTTTGAAGCATATGTAAAAAAAGATGGACGCCGCGACGCCGCTTCCTTCCATTGTAATGAACTGAAAGTAAAACGTACAACGATGGGTGTTGACATGTTACGCAAAAATGTCAGTTTGGAGTCTGGGCATGCGCAGAAGGAATCGTCAGTGGAGCCCGGAGGCAGAGTTGCGGTATCAAACTTCCGCCCAGACGACTGCGTCATCATTGATGTATTTTAAATAGACTATATAAATTATACACAATTTAAAATTCTACCTATAAAATAATAGGCTATTCTGTTTCTAGAGCAATAATATTTTTGAAACAGCAAATTCAGAAGATAAACTCAATATAATATGCCACTAGAAACAACTCTAAAATGATCTTGGTCCATTTTAAATAAAGTTAAACTAACGTTACAGGAGATCGATTGCTGTAGACAGTGCTCTATAATTAATTACAGTAGGCTATCGTTAGTTTTGTCCTGCTAATTATTATTTTATACCCAAAAAAATATATAGTAACTGCCAGATAACGATCACCTGCTTTTTCTGTCATGGCTAAAGTTAGGCGTGTTATCTTAACTAATAACATTTATTAATTAGCTTATAAAGCCCACATTTAACGTTACCGAAAAAAGTTCAGTGATCCGTCAGATCCTGTAGGTCGGTTAGGACAGTTTACTGCTGAACAACTCATTTTGTCAGTGTGAAATAACACAGAAATCGAAAATTAATAGTTAGTTATATGTCTTCAATCTCCCCTCGAAGCTCCGACAGTTCTCAAAGAAGCTGTCATTCACAACTGTCAATCATGACGACACGCCCCGTTTCTATAGCATCAAATTGCTAGCTAAAATCAAACTTATCACAAAACGAACTATTGAATATATATCAGCGTGATAACAACTGACCAAAACCATCTTTCGGAAAATTTTATTTAAAGCGTAATTTATTTTTTTTATTTGACTCATTCCCGTTCGTTTGAATGGAGAGGGCGAGGTTTATGACCTGTACTGCATCCAGCCACCAGGGGGCGATCAAAGAGCCCGCAGCTTCACTTTTCAGGATGTGTGATGCACACCCGGTTTGAAGTCGATAAAGTCATGAAAGTCAATTTTGAGAACTCAATGAACTCATTTTTGTGAAAACCTCAATTTCGACCATTTTTCACTTGTTTTTGCCCGTAGCTTGAAATTAGCTGTGCGCATTCTGAATCATTTTGCCAGCACAGGTCACAAATATAGATTAATCCTTATTAAAGCTACTTAAGTTATTCAATCAAGATCAGTGAGTGATTTTCCTTTGTCATTTGTCATTTGATTATCATTAGTGACAGACTGCAGCAGGTTTATTAGGCTGCTGTCACTTTAAGAGCTAATGCACAGGTCCAATATACCATTACACACACGTTTTCTTTCTCAACTGTGTAAATTTACTTAAAACATAACCCACTGTGTTTACATGAATACTCTCCAAAAAGGCATTTTGACATTGTTGTGTGTATGCATTTAGGCAAGTATCCCAAGCCCATTTGCTTATCCGCGTTCGGTTCCGACTTGGAGCGCGCGCACAGAAAGCCGCCTGGAGAACAGTGTCTCTTTTGTGGCTTAATGCACTTTTAGTAACACCATTTAATATCAAACACATCCTGCAGTTTAGCAACAGTAGACTGCATTTTACAACACTCACTTATTTGGCTGATTTGGATGTTAAGTTTGGGCTTTTAGGGAAGAACAGCACCGCTGTGAAGGAAAGGAAGGTTTCCTTCACAATAGTCATTTTACCTTGATTATCTTGTTTTCAAAATTATTGGAAACCAAAATCAAAATTCGAAAATCAATTCAGATTAATCGCACAGCCCTAAACCAGGTGTAAACAGGTTCTGTGTTTGTCTTGCTCTTCATTTACCAATGGTTAAATAAGAAGAAACACCTTTTGGAAGAGCATCACATGCTGAACTACAATGCTTTAAATGTTTGGAGGCCATCTGAATTCAGGACAAGCAGAATACGAGGGCTGGGCTCATACATAACAGGCTGCAAAAAAAGGGTGTGTGTATTCTTGTCATCCACGGACTTCAAGGTTTCAAATGCCCACTGGCCTTTGTGTTCTTCTCTAGCCTCAGCTGCTCCAGGGTCAAGGCTGCCGCTAGTGCGGAATGTGTGTTGTTCTCTGTGCATCTCCATTCTCATCCCAGCATAAACAGGCATGCATTTTGTGCCAGGTGGCTGGAGAAGCACCTCAGTACCACATTTCTGAGAGTCATTCAATACTAAAGCCATCAAGGTCTTAGCCTCCTGATGGATCGCTCTCAACCGTGCATTGTGTACAGATTACTAGCAGTTAGAGAAGAAGGCATCCCGCAGCTGCACTTTACATCTAAATGTGCAACCTCTCAACCCCTCAACCGCCAGCTATTTCAGAGTCACCACCCATCCTGGTCAAAATTAGCTCAAGCCACCCTCTTTCCAGACCACACAATCTCCAAACTTGCCTCTCCGCCTCCAGTTAATGTAACAATGAGCTCTAAGATTAGGTTACAACAATGGGGCCACATCCCTTGGGCCATGGTCCAATCACAATGCAGACATGAGAAGAAGAAGTCCGAGGGCATTGACCATGGCGCAATAGGTGCTCCAATCACTATCCAGAAATGCGTGAGAGGAGCAGGGCATCCCAACTATGTAACATTAATTCTCACCGCAAGAGTGTTGCACAGTGGAGGAAGGGTGCTAATGACCTGTGTAGGATCCTCTTACAATACAAATATCTTTAAAGTGCGAAGAAAAACTTTAAACCTTTCATTGCTTTAGCACAGGGCGTCCAGTCCTGTTTCCAACAGTAATTAGCACTAGAGCAGGGGTGGCTAACGTCGGTCCTGGAGAGCCACAGTCCTGCAGAGTTTTACTCCATCCCTAATCAAACACACCTGAACAAGCTAATCTTAAGGGTTACTAGCCAGCTACAGGCAGGTGAGAATTTATCAGGGTTGGAGCTAAACTCTGCAGGACTGGGGCTCTCCAGGACCGCTGTTGGCCACCCCTGTGCTAGAGCTAAAGCTACATTCATGCCATGTCATAATTGCCGTAATTTCCCGATGACAACACTTAACATTCTATTTGGAGCTTTTCATGTCCTAGGACTATGAATTATGCATTTCTATGGCAATACTTTCAACACCTAAATAAATCTGCAGCAGTCACACGGTACAAGTAGGAGCTCTCAGAACATTCCCAGCTTACAAGTTGTAATTATGAGCTCTACGAGGACGTAAATACTTTTTACAAGCTGAAATCTCATAATGTTGGTAGTTGCGTCATGGTGTGAATGCACCTTAAAGGGTTAGTTCACCCAAAAATTAAATTTCTGTCATTAATTACTCACCCTCATGTCATTCCACCCCTGTAAGACCTTCATTCATCTTCGGAACACAAATTAAGATATTTTTGATGAAATCCGAGAGGTATCTGACTCCTCCATAGACAGCAATTTAATTACCACTGTCAAGGTCCAGAAAGGTACTAAAGACATCGTTAAAATAGTCCACGTGACTACAGTGGTTCAACCTTAATTTTGTGAAGCGCCGAGAATACTTTTTGTGTGCAAAAAAAAAAAAAAAAAAAAGATTTTATTCAACAATATATTCTCTTCTGTGTCATTCTCCTACGCTGTTTGGGTTCAGTGCTTCCAGGTTCTACATCAGAATGTCGGCTCATTATTGGCTGGCTCCTGCGTCAGCATCACACGCATGCCTCATGCTGCTCATGTGATCAGCGTCGGCCAATACTGAGTTGGTGTTCGGA
Source organism: Ctenopharyngodon idella (assembly GCF_019924925.1). Taxonomy (NCBI): domain Eukaryota; kingdom Metazoa; phylum Chordata; class Actinopteri; order Cypriniformes; family Xenocyprididae; genus Ctenopharyngodon; species Ctenopharyngodon idella. Next base: position 34,240,333 of record NC_067232.1, read on the forward strand.
CGTAAACACGGAAGCCTGCACTGTCTATTCGATGTTCTAGAGAAGGAGACTGACGGGAGAGATGAAATTGTTGAATAAAGTAGTTATTTTTGTTTTGTTTTTGAGCATAAAAAGTATTCTCGTCACTTCATAACATTAAGGTTGAACCACTTTAGTCACATGGACTATTTTAACGATGTCTTTACTACTTTTCTGTACCTTGAAAGTGGTGGCTAAATTGCTGTCTATGTAGTCAGAGAGCTCTCGGATTTCATCAAAAATATCTTAATTTGTGTTCTGAAGATGAACGAAGGTCTTACAGGTTTGGAACGACATGAGGGTGAGTAATTAATGACAGAAATTTCCTTTTTGGGTCAATTCAACCTTTAAGGTTGAACCACTGCAGTGACATTGACTCGGCTCGGCTTGGTACGGCTCACTTTTAAAGCGAGCTGAGTCGTGCTGTACCGAGCTGAGTCAACGTCACTGCAGTGGTTCAACCTTAAAGGGTTAGTTCACCCAAAAATGAAATTTCTGTCCTTAATAGAATAGAGCCACTTTAGCAGCTCTAACTTCCAAGATCCAGGACGCTTTATGCCACTGTGCTTTCCTTTAAGTCTTTTTGATTGCACTTTATTTTACAATATGTACATTTACAGTGTACTCAGTAAAAGAAATTACTGAGTTATGTCAGGTATCAACATGGACTTAACATGGGTTAAGATTAGGTTTAGGGTTAGTACCTAGTTTTAACAGTTATTGTAAATACTTTGTGCATATGTACATGCAAACATGACTGTAAAATGAAGTGCTACTTTTTCGGACTACTTCTATACCTGAGTGTTTGAGTCAACTGGGTGTACAGTTGCCCAGGTCCAGTTGCTCTAACATTTTGTGTCGGGTTTCGGTCAGTGTAGCTTTAGTGCTTCCACCTATCACGGAGAGCTTACAAGGGATTGGGGCTCAGCACACAGTCAGATGTCAAGCGGATTAGGAGGGCTCTGAGACCTCGGGTCTTCATCATAAAAAATTATCCTGTATGTCAAGACCAGGGAACCAGTTTACCTCTCACAGTGGACTGCTCTCGCCTCACAAAGGAGCCTTAGAGATTGAAATGAATTGCCAAGCTCACTTTCATTTCATAAATTGAGTCTTTGAACACTTTGCCTTGAAGCCGGTGCTGGAAATACCTTGCAGCGTCAAGGGACTGTAGAAGATTAAGTTGGACTCTGGCTGCTATAAGACAACTACAGCACCCCTAGAGCGGAAAATCAATTTTTCAACTTATGGACTTCAGGAATAACATTAAATTGGTCAGGAAACAACCTGGATAGATTGAATTTGACCTGTGCAGGATGACAAGTAAGGATGTGCACAAGGTTCTCTACATCTACAACAGGGATTAGGGACTTTATCTTTCAAATTCTCATGTAACTCGCAGAGCAAAAATAGCCTTCTACTTCGCCTGAGTGGAGAAAGGGCTATTTTATCAAGGGGTTCATTTAACACTGCTTCAATCTGACAACCGGACAACATGCTTGATGACAGAGTATACGAACGTGTGCCTCGGTTTTAAGTGAAGTCCTCTGGGGTGTGAGCTGCCCCGTGAGTCAGAGCCGCAGGGCAGGGCGAGAGGCTGTGAAGTGCGTGGACGCGTGCGCCGCCTTGTTCTCCATCTGAGAGGGAGGTTTAGGGTGAAGGGAAGGTCAAGCAGCCCCTTCTTCATGCTGTCTGCAACTTAGACACATGCCGAAATAACTTCAAAGACAGACGCCCAGCATACACTAGATGAGGACAGGGGGACAAGCCTCACAGACAGAAAAGATCAACAGAGAGCCGTTCAGTGGATCTTAGCTCAGCCTGATATTCACATAGGAAGAAGCACCAGGCTCTGGCTATAAGAAAGGGTAGGTGAAAAACATTTATTTGGGAATGTGTTTCTAGTTATTTTTTCTCAGTTGCTGTGGCTCAATTCTCAAATCAGACTTTTTTTCCTCAAAACAATAAGTTAAGGTCTCTGAACAGTTAGTTTCTTGTTCACCTCAGATTTGAATTTCTTATTGATTTAAGCAATTTGCACATCTACAATTTCCACAATGACTAAACGCAAATGACCTGTTGATCAAAACTAATGAGTTGATTCTCACACTCTAAAAAATGAATTGTTGGATTTACTTAAAAAAGTGGTTCCACACAATTATATTGAGTAATTTATACAAATAACAATTTAGTTGTATGAACAAAAGAAATTCAAGTAAATCTGACAAAATTTCTTTGAGTAAATACAAATCATTTGAATTTGTCACTGTTACATAATATTTATGTGTAATATGTGCAATTTATATTTATATGTCAATACAATATGAATACAATAAGTACACTACTTATTATTTGATGTAGGTACATAACAGAAAAGGACACCTATTATAAAGTGTGACAAAATGTCCAAATGTTTCTATTTGTGTACTACAGTTTTGACTTTTCCTAGTAAATTTTTATTTTTTTATTTTTTTATTTTATTATTTTTTAAAATCTTAAAAGTGCTTGATTCGATTCTTATTTTGTTTGAGTAATTGTGATGTTACTTGCCCTTGGCTAAAAGAATTAGTTTAGCCAACCAGAATAAAAGTCCAACGTCAGTCCCAATGAAAGTTTTCATTTTGGTGATTTTAATTTGTTTTTCACATGTGGCCTTGTATTGCTCACTAGCAACTCACTGTAAGGCTCTAATTCATAGGCAGATATATTACTGGTCCATATGGCGTGGGAAACATCACAGGGTTGTAAATAGAGTTCATAAATACCATCACTTCCTAATAAAACTCTGACTCCATAATCTACTTTCTCTGGCACTCACTGAGCTGTCTAGCATTAGAGCAGAGCCTGATAAAACACAAGTACAGAGTAGTATCTGAGATAGATAGATAGATAGATAGATAGATACTTGTCACAACCCATTCTTGCTTCATACACTGAAACTGCCATCTGAATCACGCCATATGCAGAGCGCTTAAACCCATATGTTGGAAATAATAGGAAGGAAGCTCGAGCAGGCAATCTATCGCTGCTGTCTACATACAGAAGGCATCCTCTCTCTGTTGCTATAGTAACAGTGACCACCACGGACACACAAACCAGGATTATACTGTGATATTCATCCACTTTGCTTGAAATGTGAGTGGTCACTGATAGATGCTGTGTAAAAGGGATGCGTTGTATTTAAAGCCCATCTAACATGGTCCTTTGAAGATGCTTTTATCCTCCACTTCATGCTAGTATTTTAAAGTGGATCCAATCTTCATACGAAAAGCCCAGATATCAAAGGTGTAGCAGTGAGTCCATGTTCTCGGAAGGACAAATGTATTTATCATCCAAGCTGCTCTGACTGTTAAACACCCACTTAGCTTCTCTATTCATGCCTTCCGAGCGTGTGAGTCAGAGGACGGGATTCAGTACAGTTGTTTGTTGGCACAAACACATTGAAATACAGATTTCTAGGGCACATTGTCAGTTTTACAAACTGGTGTTTCGTGTAATGCTGCCATCGCAATGACATATTACTGTTATTATGAGAAATGAATTGACTATAAAATGTGGATATGAATTGTTGAGCAACTGTAAATATTGAAGTTCTCTGTTCTTTTGTGAAACAAATACTGTGACTATCAAAGTTCCCATCTAAGCAGTGATGGGATTACTCTGGAAAAACCAGGAAAAAGTTCAGCTTGTATTTCTGGACTAATTTATTTTGGGGGATGGGGGAGGAGAGAGGAGGTGTATTTCTTGCTTGTAAATGGATGTTTTACAGTAAGATGATAACGTGACATATGAAGTGGAAAATTCAGAACAACAACGAGAGAACAATTCAGGAGAAGCAGTTGGGAAAAAATTCTGGGAAATGCAGATGCCAGAAACCTTGACCTATGATTCTTTTCTAAATGGTATTACTGTATATATGTATATATATTCATATTTTCATATTTAGAAAATAACATGGTGAAAGCTAAATAATTAATAAAGTCAAGAACATTTTAATAATCAGAAGAAACTTTCCACTGTAAAAAAGTATTGTTGGTTTAACTTAAAAAAAGTAAGTTACCTGGTTGTCTTAAAATTTTAAGTTCAATGAAATTAAAAATTTGAGTTAATACAATGAAGGCGATTGATTTAATCAACAGAAACTCAAAATATTATGTTATCTGAACCACATTAATTAGACCTAAGTTGATTTGACAAAAGAAAAAAATGTTGTGATAAATCATGAAAATATATTTTTTTACAGTGTGTAAAGAATCTTTTGTGCAATAAAAAGGTTCATTGAATGTTAAAGGTTCACTTCTTTTTGTTACCCAGCTCATAAGTCAGATGTAACAACCCAGTGTTTGGGTAGTTTTTGTTTTAGCCAGATCAGTGTTGCCAAGTCTGCGGTTTTGCCGCGGAATTGGGCTACTTTTACACTGTTGCCGCGGGTTGTTTTTCATGTCCGCGGGTTGAATCGACCCCAAATAATGTGATATTTCGCCCTTGAATGCGATTTTACCAGGGGAGAATTACCAAGGGAGCCCCACCAAAAACGGATTTTACCCCCCGAAACGCGATTTTTACCGTGGGACCCCCCTGAAATGTGATAGTTTTGGGAGGAGCAATTGGGCGGGTTTTGTTGTGAAAACCTGGCAACCCTGACCCAAATCCTGGGTCAAGCATAACAACCCAGGGGTTGAGTTATTTATCGCGGGCTTTTTGCTACATCTTCAGGAGAGAGCGGTGCAGCTCCATCAAATTGGTGCATGTCTTCGGTAAAATACAGTGTTGTGTACGTTTTATTTTATCTAAAATTCGTTATTCTGTATATCGTTTAATTTTATGCAAAGAAACATACATGGGCGCGATGTGAGTCACCCAAACGAGTGTCGCATAGGTCTTTTCTCGTGATGCCTTCATAAAATGTTATGATTTTATTCAAAAAGAAACAGAATATAAATACTTAGGATGTTAAAATATGTTCTCAGAATTGTACACTGATCATTTATGGACAGGTTTGGAGCCAGTCACACATTTTTCGGCTACGACTCCGAGTGAAACGCTGGCTGCGGTCTGAAGTTATCAGTTTCCCCGCCGAACGCGAGCCATCTCCGGCACGAAATTCAGCGCCGTTACGGTGGAAACAGGACAACAGAAACTGGTCGATTACTCTTTAATTTCTTCTAAATGTTTAATTTTTATTAATAATATTTGTTAAATGAGCGTAAATGTAGGTAATATGTTTTAAAAACGATATAAAGTATGCTATACTATAAAATATAATCGAAAATAAAGGAATTATCATGCAAACCAGTGGTTGTGTACAGTATTTAAAAAAAGTTTAGAGGATTTAAGTTAATCCGTAAACATTAATTCATGTATGAAAAGAAAAAATAAGCTAGTATTATAGTGAAAATGAATCAACCCATTATGCTGGGTTAAATAAACAACCTAATTTGCTGGGTAAAATTAACCCAACATGTGTTCTGTCCTATGTTTACCCAGCCCTTGGGGGAAGACAACCCAAATTGGGTTGGTTTTTAACCCAGTGTTTCATGGAACCACAGACGCCAATAAAGAACCTTTATTTTTATTTTTTTCCATTGCACAGAAGGTTCTTCACAGTGGTGTAAAAAAAAGTTCTTTAGACTATTAAAATGTTCTTCACACTAAGAAAAAAAGGGTTATTTTTTCTGTTCACTGAAATGTTCTTCTATGGTGTCGCTGCAAAAAGAACTTTTGGAACCTTTATTTTTAAGAGTGTAAGATCACGAGCTAAAACTGCATGTGAAATCACCCTAATTATTGTAGTGCCATTTTCAGCACAAACATCATAATGAGGCCACAGCAGGACAGACATACAAATGTGTGCTTAAAATCGAGAAGCTGAATGGTGTAATCATGGGCACGCCATTATCTCAATATAAACACAAGGCGAACAACCAAAACAAATGAGCTTTGAGTGCTTTCCTATTCATCTGTTCCTCACAGACAATCAGGATAAGCCCTCAGGAGCCCGATAAACGCGTCTACCCATTCTGCTTTCGATAGTAATGATTCAGCTTTCTAAAAAGAAAACACCAGTGGAGAGACAGTCACTACATGTCTGTCTTTACATACGCCCTCATTTATAGTAATATATTTGTACGGCACTAAGTGTGTGCAAATATACAGTAGGTGCGTGCGTGTGTCTCTCATCACGGTGGTGTGGACATGTAGATGCCTGTTTTCAAATGCTCCACAGGCCTGATATTGTTGAGATAATCTGCTGAAAACCGATCCTCTCCACACTATCGCCTGCAGAGGAACGTGTGGGCACATCAGCCCCCAACATCAGGAGTCTTGTCTGTCGCTACAGCAACAGCAAAAAGCCTCCCATTACCGCTACAGCAATCGCAAGAGTTTCTGCTAGACTGCGTTTCTAAACAAGCCGGAAAAATGTGCACAATGCCCTCTCTATCAGCGTCCATCTGTGCAAAAGAATGTTTACATGGAGGGTATTAAACAACAAGACTTGCCATGCGTTTGTGAAACTTAAAATACCAAAAAGAGGCTGAGGGTTTGAAAAAACAAAGCAAAAAACACGTGATGTCTATAGTGTTCATCTTTTATTCACTCAACCGTGATGTATTGTTCTCTGAGCTGTGTGAGAGTATTGAGGGAAGCCTGTCTCTTTAAGAGCCAGTCCTTAGGCAGGTTGGCTTGTTGAGTGAGGAGGTGGAACCTTGTGTGCTTCTAAACAAGCATTTCTATCAACAAAACGTGTCTCACTTGCGGCTGATCTTGTAGGGTGTGCATATATACGAGACTGAATAGTGAAGTTGTGCCTGATTTTCTTTTTCATGACTTCCTCAAGGTGTATGTATGATATGTGAGTCCCGTTTCATCAGCACCTGAGGTTTGCAACACTCTGCTGGAGGGGCCACCAACAGCTCAGGTGTGGAACATCTATTTGCGAGTAAGTGTGTTTATCTTTTTTTGTCATTAAACAGAGTTGAATTGTTATGCAGCATTGAAAATGATGGCATTTGAAAGAGCTGGGTTGTGCAGGATCTTTTGAACTCTATAACTTTTTATAAACGAATATCCTTGTGTTGTAATTTAAGGAGGTATTTCTTTAAAAGACTATACCCAGACTTTAAGAAATATGCTCTGGTCGAGCTCAGGCACTGTTTACACAATGGCAAGAAAGTGTTTGTGTTCACACATCATTGGAGATGGAAATGGTGTACGAATTGGTTATGGCTTCACTGTTATTCTGAGGTTGATGCTGGTTAAAGGTACTATGTGCCTATTAAGTTTCCATGGCAGCTTTCTAGTAAATAATACGTTTTAAAGTATATATGCTCAGATTACTTTAAGAATGACAAAAAAAAAAAAAAAAAAAAAGATTGTGTATTTTAAAGAAAGTGTATTTTGTGCTCCACACTGTAAAAAAGAATTGTTGGTTTAACTTAAAAAAAAGTAAGTTACCTGATTGCCTTAAAATTTTGAGTTTATTGAAATTAAATATTTGAGTTAATACAATGAAGGTGATTGGTTTAATCAACAGAAACTCAAGATATTATGTTATCTGAACCACATTAATTATGTAAGTTGATTTGACAAAAGAACAAATGTTGTGATAAATCATGAAAATAATTTTTTACAGTGCAGGGTACATCCAAATAACCTGTAATAAATCTGTCACTAATTCTTCATTGCTTAAAACTTTTTCAAAGACGTGTGGTTCATTCAGTATAGAACTATCCAACATACTGTTGGATAGTTCTGACACTAAATTCTGATTTGATGAGCCACAGTATAAAATCTTGTTAAATTCACACCTGTGATCTTTATTAAACTAATTTATTATGTTGCTTGCCAACAGTAAACAGCCTACAGTTGAAGTACTTGGAAGAAGAATAGTTCATTCTGCTTATTATCGATAATAAATTTAAAGGGGTCCTGTAATGCCCCTTTTACAAGATGTAATATAAGTCTCTGTTGTCCCCAGAATGTGTCTGTGAAGTTTCAGCTCAAAATACCCCACAGATTTATAATACCCCACATTTATTATAGCTTATCAAATTTGCCCCTATTTGAGTGTGAGCAAAAACATGCCATTTTTGTGTGTGTCCCTTTAAATGCAAATGAGCTGCTGCTCCCGGCCCGCTTTCCAGAAGAGGGCGGAGCTTTAACAGCTCACGCTTTGGTTGCTCAACAACAACAAAGCTGGAGAATCTCAAGCAGCCAAAATGAGGATTGTCAGTAACGGTGTTCAGCCTTACATTGTTCAAACCGGAGTCGACACTGATGGAGAGACTCAGGAAGAAGTTACAACTTTTAGAATGAAACTGGACGTTTCTGAATGGTTAGTGGATAAATTTATAGTTGCTGTGGAGTTGATTCAACTCATCGACTAGCATGTGCTGTCATGTTAATCTTTTGTGCAAATCCAGTGTTGAATTGACCCTCGTTTGTGAAGCAGTGTGGCGTAAAATGACGGCATGGCAACAACACTCTACTACAACAACTCTTCCTCTTCTCTAAAGTAGCTCAACATGGCCTCACCCCCTTTGTTGTGTGTTTCGGGGACGGGTTTATGTAAATTTTAGGGTTAGTGATGTCACTAACTGGGGAAGAAGCTTGTTGTAGTCCCTATCATTTGTTGTAGTCCTTAAACAGCGATTTCTGAAATGACACCATAAAATAGACCAAAATTTAGACTTGATCGGACCCTACCTGAAGATCTCAAGTCTCATTCTCCACATATTCCCAATAGCATGCCATTTACTTTAAATTTTATGTTGTGTTAGACTACGACACACGTGAGAACAAATTTTGGTATCAATGATGTCAAATTTGGCCGGTTTTGTAGTCTAAAATTGTTGGGGTGGAAGTGAATAATGTTCCTCACACAAATCTGCCATGTGACCTCAGAAGACTTGGAATATTACAAGTTTTATTGACTACTCTTTTTTTTATATTTGTTTTATTATTATTATTATTATTACTACTGTTTTTGGAATGTTTGGAGCTTGACAAAGATTCTTCCAAACAAATTTTGTATTACATGTAAGGAAGAAATTCATGAGGATGAGTAAATAATGACAGATTTTACATATTTCTGTTTCTGCCATTTTAAAAACAGTTTTGCATTTTGCATCATGCTGCAGAACACCAATTACCTTAATGACGGTAACGCAAGGCCACACGTGGCTTATTGCTTTAATTAACATCAATCAGAAAGAGAAAACACCTTCTTATCAGAGGAACACAGTGGTCACACCTCAGTTGTTGTCAAATGCCTTTCTTTATTTAGTAGATAGTTATTTTGGTAGATGTTAATGTTAATAACACATGCTGACAAAATATGTTAATAACAGCTTTGCCATAAAAACATATTCAATATTCCTCAAAATTATTAAATTGCATAAGCAATACAAACACTGAATATTATGCAATATTATACTAGACAATACAAATGCACTTAACCTCACTTTACCAGTGTCATTGCTGTTGACTTTGGTAATCAAATACCTGCAAATCACATCCTTGTATCATTTTGTTGCCAAAATTCAGATGCTGAACATCTGAATGCTCAAATATGTTCTTATTATGAGGACATAATAATTTGTCTTGCTTTTTCACGTCGCATTCAGTGTGAAAGGGCCTTCAGTTGTAGGCTACATCTAAATCTATATCATTTATAATTAATTGCATGGGATGATTCATTACATTTTGATAATTTGTGAAAGATGGACCATAAAATTGATGACAACATCCCTCTGGTTTCAGCTGGATAATGGCCAATGTGTCAAATGGCATAAAAGGCTTCTGACTGTATTTTTCACATCTGATGTGACACATATTAATTAAACGCGGCTGGAAATAGCACCTTCCACAATCACAGAGTGGGCTGTTCAGGAAATAAAGTCATGTTCAAATATAGCTTGCTTGCTTTCACTGCCAGGTGTCTGCACATGAGATCGGCCAGATAGCATAAGCGATAATTGACATGGAATCCCCAGCATCAAGGACTATGGATGGAGGCTTCCTATTGTGATATGCTAGAGAGCCTCCTATCATGGAAACGGACCTATTCTCAGCTTTCACATTCAAAGCATTTCCCAAATTCATTCCTGTTAGTGGTTGTGAGAGCACTCCATTAGTCTACAATGGGAAACAACAAAAACTGTGCAGAGGGACGGATGAAGCAGCCAGTTGCACCATATACAAATGAAGAAAACAGAGCAGAATCCAGCCACGGGCTATTGGCTTTCTAAGAGCTTAAGTGACACTTAAAGTGTAACATAGCCGATTTTTATGGTTACAATGTTGGTAGCATATTTAAATGAACAAAGTTTGCTTGTTTTCTGAGTTACCTGGACTGAGAAATTCAAAACGAGTCATCCAGTGGCCTTTTGACAGCTCCAGAGCCTTAAACTAATAGCCTGCCAATGGCTGGTGACTTTACCAGCCATAAATGTTTTTTACCAGCCATGAAATATACATTAATACTTATTAAAGTTACAAAAGTTATTCAGTCAAGAGCAATTAGTGATTGTTCTTAGTCTTTTGTTGTTTTATTAACATTAAAAACACAGACTCAGCAGGTATATTAGGCTGCTGTCACTTTAAGAGTGAATGCACTGATCCAATATACTGATACACATGCGTTTTCTTTCTCAACTGTTTACATTCAGTTAAGACATACCTGACTGTTTACAAGGATACTTGCAAAGACAGGCATTTTGACATAATTTTGTATTAATATGTCTGTTTAAGCGCAAGAAGACGTGAAAGAGAGCTCAATTCAGTATCCGCGCGCTTGAATATTTAAATTTGCAAGGCTTAAACTTTCATGACAATGCAATACTAATTCCATTTAACTGTCCCAAGTGTCGTTCATGTTTGTTCACGTTCATGTTCTCACAATTTTGCATGGTTAGAATAAAAAAAAAATGTTGCCAGCCAACTGCTGATTGACACCGTTTCATATACTCGCCAAAACACAGATTTTTACTCGCATTTGGCACTTGGCAAGTGTTAATTTTAATCCCTGCTTCCACACGTTTGTATCCCCACCTACTGACAGTGGGATCGACAAAGGGTTATTAACAGAACAGTTATGGTACAGGTATGTTTATCACCAGATGAGAACAAATTTTGAACTGAATTGAACATTGACAGTTATTGAACTGAATTGAATCAACATTGAACTGACTCATTGAACTGAGCTAAATAATGACACTATTGTCTATAGCTGAATTGAACTAGTTTCATAATTCATTACACTTTACACAGTAACTGAACTTGAACTGAATTGAGCTGAATAATGACATTATATTGACTTATTTGGAGCTTTTACAGCAGAATCTGAATTTGTCTCATATTTGATGGTTTGCATCATTGATTCTGTCATTTCCCTGTTTATTACTGTTAAGCTGCTTTGAAACAATCTGTATAAAGCGCTATAAAAAAAAAAGGTTACTAAAGGTTTACTTAAGAGCTGCAAAGGACATCATGCTGTTTCGATGAGATTTGAAAACAGTAACGTAATATAGACGTGGGACTGACCCCACTGAGGTTGTTTGCAAATCAGATATTACGACATTGATCTCAATAATACATTACATGCTGGTTAATCTTAAACAGCACTCCTTAAGGTGTGGAACATAGTGCAGGCCCACATAGACACAAGAGCAACAAATAGATACAACATAGCGCTTTCCGTCAGCACTTGTCTCAGCGAAGTTGTGTGTAAATAGACAAAGGAGTGGTGCGGTATTGTTGTAAATGTCCACTATAAAAGATTCACAATGTGGTTTTAATAATTAAGTATTAAAGTTAATTATTTAGGGTGTCTGTTGGCTGGTCCATGGTCAGGTGTTGCTCTGTTTGATGTTTGGAGAGTGCATCCCTTGTTTTTAGTGCTTCATCTCTTTCTTTTTGTATTTAGTAGGTATATATTCATAATATACTGTATGTACAGCAAAGTTAGTCATTAAATGAATGCATGCTAATTTCATGAATGTTAATGTGTTGATTCTCATTGTTTCAGATTGCCCTGCACCATGAAACTCACTGTAGTTCTTCTGCTCTCTGTCTGCTGTGTGCTATTTAAACACAACTGTGAAGCCCAAGGTAAATATATTTATTCCACCACCAAAATGCATTACATACAATGTCATTTTACTGTATGTTATGTTTGTTAACAACTATTTTGCTGTCATTGAACTGTATCATGTATGCTCACTAGATATTTATATCGGCAATGGCCACAATGTAGCACAATCTGCTTGTTTGCCAATTTTATTTATAAAGTGTGTTTCACAATACACAATGTTTAAAATTAGCTTTACAGCAAATCCTAATGTTAATGTTTATAATATCTTAATATATATTTTTGCTTACAGTCGCATTTAGCAGACTAGAGCTGTGCGATATACTTTACATTTTGCAATGAAAAAAAAAAAAAAATCAAGCAGTTGTTATTTGCTCTATAGTAGCTTATATTTTGCTTTATGCGAGTGTACGGTTTGTATGAGTATAAATTTGTATAGTTGTACTTATATATACAACTTTATGTATATAGCCAGGAGATAATATAGTTTAAGTTGTGCGACAATAAAAAACAATCAAGCAGTTGAGATTTGTTATATTTACAATATTTTGTAGTGCAATTATACATGCACTATATATAATATATAATACTTTAAAATATCCATTTAGTATGTACAACAATGAAACTAGTTATATGACACTGGCAAAATATGACAAGTTAAGACCAAAGCACACATCCAACACAAGCAATTACAAAAGATAATGTCAGAGCAAGTTAATTATGCATTTTTCCAAATGCAAATAAAGAATTGGCCATATAGGCTGTTCATTTCCTCAGTCAGTTCCTGCCAACTGTGCTGCAACAGGATCCTGGCGAGTAGATTACATAAAATCAGTGTCAGAGGCCTTTGATGGTTCCTCTGTGGCCGATCCGTCTCTTGAGTATTCAGCTGTGAAATTCCTGTCTGGTTAGAGAATGTGACAAATCTGTGTCTCAGTTGTTGGGCGCAAGAGTTTGTGTCACACGCGTGTCGGGGTCAAAGGGCAATGCCCAGAGTCCTTCCACTATGAGTCTTAAGAGAGCCAGAGTCAGTTGTACCCATTGGCCTGCAGTTGAAGATGGGGGGAGAACCTGATCTGTGCATGTCTGCAAAGACAAATTACAGAGCAGGCCAGTGGGGCCAATGGGACCCCGGAGCCTCTGACTGTCAGGGGCTTCCAGAGAGGCTCAAACCTGGAAACAAGCCACTGCAATGCAAAACTGATACAGACAGACGGAAAAGCACTTGAATGTGTGCCAGTGACTATTGCCATGACATGAAATAAGAAATGGGAAATCATATCAGTTCCTGGAGCCTGCTCAACAATATCAGTGCCTGCTGAACATTTTATAGCAGCTTTGATGTTTTATATTACGGTTCAGTGGTTTTAAAGGGATAGTTCACCCAAACACTAATTTGAAGAATGTTGGTAATCAAACAGTTGGCAGTAGACATTGACTTCCATAGTAGGAAAAAAAAAATACTGGAAGTCAAAGGCTACTGTCAACTGTTTGATTAACACTTAACAACTAATAATGAACTGCACTTATACAGCTTTTATTAATCTTTGTTAATTTCAACATCTACTAATACATTATTAAAATCTTGTTAACATTATTTAATGCACTGTGAACTAACATGATCAAACAATGAACAACTGTATTTTCATTAACTAACATTAACGAAGATTAGTAATGGTTGCTCATGATTAGTTCATGTTAGTTAATACATTAACTAATGTTTAACTAATGAACCTTATTATAAAAGTGTTACCAATAGTTCTAAAACAGTAAACCAAAAATAATAATTCTGTCATCCTTTACTCACCCTCATGTCATTTCCAAACCTGTATGACTTTCTTTTGTGACAACACTGGAACACTAGACTTCCAAAAAAACAAAAATGGAGACATTTTTCAAAATATCTTCTTTTTGCTTCACAAAAGAGAAAAAGTCATACAGATTTGGAATGATTTAAAAAAAAAGTAAGAAAACGATGACAGCAAAATCTAACAATTTTCTATTCTAAACTATTCCTTTTAAGTGCATAGCGCTAGCAGAGAATTCACTGAGAATGACTTGAGCCCAGCATTTATTATTTCTTTAAAATCAGATACATTAAAACCAGACACAAACATGGTTACTGGACATTACATCTCACAACAAAAATGTGCCTGTGGCAACATTTCTGCAAAATTATAATATGTTGCTTCTTGCTCATTTCGTGGCGCTCAGGTTAATGCTTTGAAATTTGAAAATAACCCACCACCTACACTAAACCCTACCATAAACCTAACTGTTAACACAAGCAAATGTGAGATATCAATGAATTTTCTGAAGCAACCATGACATTGTTTCTTGCTTCTTTGAGCACCTGTACCAGCTGAGCTACCAAGCAACTTTACTACATCAGAAAAGCCAAACATTTGGAGCTGATTATGTGATGCAAAACTTGCAATATGCATGAAAATAAGCCTTTTTAATCAATAATCTGCCCTTGTAATCATAACTTGTGTGAAGACAAATAAAAGTTGTATCATGTTTTACTGCCAGTAGTGTTAGTGACAGTTTTTTCTTTTTTGCAGTTTTTTTTTCTTCTTCTTTTTAGTTGAATTGCAGTGAATTGTATGTATAGGCACATCTTTCCAATGAGCCTGACACCAACCGACGCTGGTGCTCCAGAGCCTCACTGGATCATAATCCGTCCTCGCTTGTCTGTCCTGGCAAAATGTTTTTCTAGCAGTGCAAACGGCTGAGTGGATACTGAGGCTGAATGATCCTTGGGTTCACATGGATCTAGTTACCTATTTCTCAGCTCCTTCAGACACTGTCCAGGCCAGCTTTCTATTTCACTCCACCTGCTCCCCAATAAGATCTTAGACACTCATGCGTATGCTTGGGGAGTGTATGTGGCCCATCTGGGGTTTAAAACCAAAGGGAAACCCATACCTGCATGTTTCACTGGCACCAAGGCGCTGAGCATAGCCACAGGGGTTCTGGAGAGGAATATAGGGTTTCATGGTAGGAATAAATTTAGATCACTCTGGTTTTCACATGCAGTGAGCCCACTCACTGTGGTGTCTGTTTGAGGACCCCCATGAGATGAGCCACAGAGACCGGAGGATGGAGACAGTCATAACACCTGTCGCACTCCGATCATAAAGCACTCAACCCCAGGAAGCACAGCCATTGTTAACAACTGAAATGATCACTATGGCCCATTGGCAGATTATACATCCTTCTTTAGTATAAATCAATCCACAGTGAATCAGAACAAGACAGATCAAATCAGCAGGTGTCTGATGAAACCTGTCAAGAACATGTCCAGGTCATGTTTCATGCCAATATTTAGATAGATTACAATTGTTTTTGCACTGTGACATTGTTTCCATGACAGTTAAGCAGTTTTTCTTTTTGAACTTTTTTACTGTATACTTTAGTATTCTTATACTCTGTTGATTTGGGGGTAAATTTTACCTCTGTTTTTTTCTAACCATTACAGAATAAGCAAAACAAAGGAACTGTATAATTCAGCTGGTCTTAATTACTCTAATAATATAAAAAGGTATTATGCATTAATTTCTTATGCAAAATGCAAATCTTGACCTAATGTCAGTGGTGAAAACCCAAAAGATCCACACATCTAAAAAGTAAGTAAGCAGGACTTTATTGATTCATTTTTTCCTACTATTTTTTGGTTTTGGTAGTGCACTTATATCTGATATGTGTGTCTCTGTTTTTTCTTTTTCTTTATCTCTTTTTTGTACAGTTGTTAAAATTCACTAAATCAATTAGCTAAAACTAATCAGATTTTCCGATAAGAGAGGATATTTTAAGAGATGTTTGTTTATTGCCTCAGTTTTCTTAGCGGTACAGCTGCACATATAATGCATGTCACAATTATTTTTTTTAAATCATAGAAAAATGAAATTGAACTGAATCGTGAGCAAATTTATTGATCTATTGAAATTTATCAGATTTATTGATGTATCATACCGTTTCAAAACCATTGTGATCGCAAATGATTACACACGCTACAGACCTAGAGGTTTTTCTAGAATAGGCTCCAGGGGCCTCATTTATAAAATGTTGCGCAAAACCATCCTAAATTTGATCTTACGATCATTTCTCAGATGTGCGTACGTGTGATTCGTTGAATGAACGTACACACAGAAAACGAGCGTACGCGTCTCTTTCAGATGTGAAATCTGTAAATCGCAAATAATCTTTACTTGCGCGCAGCTGAATGCTTTCAGTTCTCCGCGTTTTAAACGACACCTAATTAATGTCATTTACATATAAAAGATCAACAGTCATCGTCCAAATCCTTGGCGAGCAGCAAGAATAGCTTAGAATTCCAAAAACCTGCAGAAATCTGACAAGGAAAAGTGTGTACGTCTGCTCAGACCATGATGTGACGCTAAGCACTTTTCCACGTCAAAGACCGTTTTTATAAATATGAGCGTTGGCATGGATTTAAGCGTATGCGCACTCTTAAGATCAAATCTGTGCACGCTTTATAAATGAGGCCCTTAGAGTTTGTACAAGAGAAGGTTATCTGCACCACATCTGTCTGTCAGCACTCTGAGATCATCTGACATCTGTTTGCTGTCACACCCGCACTCATTCTCTCTTTAAAACTCTTTAGTGTTTACTATGTATTTTTTTTATTATTATTTTTTTTTTAATGCAAACAGACAATTACAATATTTACAGATGAGAAATTAAATGCAAAATACAAATACAAAGACCAACAAAACATACATAACAGCCAGTAAGATTTGTGTGTGTGTGTGTGTGTAACTGTAAGTGTAACTGGGTGTGGGAGTGGAAATATATGAATAAAGGAGCATGTAGGGAAGTACAACAGACATAACCAGAGTTTTTCAAAATAAATAAATAAATAAATAATATATCAATGAAATAAAGAAAAAAAAAAAAAAAAAAATTTTAATGACAATAATAATGATGATGATAATAATAGTATCACACAAAAAACTGGAGAATGGGGGATGAGGAGGGTGACAGTAGCAATAGTAATAGCTACATTAATAATAATAATAAGAATAATAATAATCATAAATTCAATTAATAAGAAATGACAAATAGTAATAATAGTATTAGCATTAATAGTAATGATAAACATATTAACAAATATAATAATTTATAAATATAAATTTCATCCGGAATGAGGGGGAGGATAAAGGATCAGGAAGAGGACAAATAAAAATAATAGTAGTAGTAATAGCAATTATAATAATGATAAAAATAACAACAATAATAATAATAATAATAATAATAATGGTAATATTGATACAGCCATTAATAATAATGATAATAGTAGTAGTTGCAATAGCAATGATAATAATAATAATAATAGTAATAATATTAATAATGGTGTTTACTATGTATGATGTATTCAGTATTCACTGTGTCCATCCTGGATTCAAACAACTACCAGTCCTTGTCATCCTTTGCATGTTTTGAAAGTACTACCCAGCTAACAAATATATGTTCTATAAACATTGTGGGACCAGTGATTTGCAATGTTTCTAAAACATTAAAATGTCCATTTTTATTGTCATAATTGGAATATTATTTAAAAAGGTTATGATAATGTTTGTACAACATTCTCCTAACATTACTTGCACTCTCAATATTTTTTTGAATGTTTATTTGTAATATTCCAAGAAGGTTAATGTTAAAATAACATCATAAAGATGTTCCAAGAACGTTGTTCTAAGAACATTTCTCTCAACATCATGCAAACGCATCAGTTATTAATAATGTTCTATAAATGTTATTTAAAGAGTGTTTTATCTTAAACATTACATAACATTAGTGAAAGTTGCGGGAATGTTCCCTGTTAACTGGGTAGTAAATGCAGAGAGCAAATGCACAACATACAGGAAGGAAAGAAAATACGAAATATGCTTTAAGTGTGAATATTGAATTATGCACAGCAAATGTAGCGTATGTTGCATATCTCCCATTTCTAAGATTACCGTCCTCACTTGGTCCTTTGCTCACTAGTGACAGAAATCGTCTTAGGGTTACATATGTAACCTAGTTCCCTGAGAAGGGAACGAGACGGCACATCAGTTACTGACGCTATGGGAACACGTCCATGCGGAATCCAGTGTCTGAGGCAAGTGTAACTTCACGCCAATATCATTGGCCGACACAATGCGATGACGTCATGCTGAGCGCCCGAGCATATAAATATGCAAACATGTCATCAGATTCAATTTGTCTGAAGGAAGACACGCAGGCATGCCTGAAGCATGGCAACATGATGCAATGTCTCGTTCCCTTCTCAGGGAACCGGGTTATATACTTTAAGCTTAAGACATTCCCTTTCGAGGGAACTGTGTGCCACATCAGTTGCTGACACTATAGGGACGTTAATACCCACTATACCACGCTGACCAATGTCTGGTTGTGTGCTGAAAAAGTTCTTACACAAGCACAATCCTGTCATTTTCCTGGCCATTGAAGGGCTCAACGGGCCCAGACCCGGAGCAACCTTATGCATCAGCAACCAAGCGGGCATATCCCGTGACATCATGTTGCTGCTTGCAACTAGCTCAGTGCTATAGGTGTTAAATTAAACCCCAAGCTCCATGCTCACCCATTTCTGAAACTGGGACTCCTACAGTAGACCACCCTGTGCCCAGTTACCAGACAGCCTGAAGCCCCTAAGAACAGAGATAACGGTGGAAACTAAGTCCATGGCACCACATCCACCAGCCTATTTTATTTATTTCTCCAGGCAAGATGAAATATGGAGTTGCTGGCAGCAACTATACATATGATTTCCAGACCTAGGCACAAGCCTAGGAGAGCAGCGTACCAAAGGGAGCATGCAGAAGGAGAATTCCCAACTTCCAGACTAATAATCTGGGGAGGCAACAGAGAATGGGTCTCCGTTCTTACTGCGGTCCAATCATTTCAACTGTAAAGCCTTGCTCCAACCTTCGAGTAGTCTGTAAGGATAAGGGCCAATCTGTACACAAGGAGCATAATCTGCTTCACTACCCAGATTGACAACTGGGGAGGATGACAAGCGAGAGAGGGGTTTTATTTTAGTCCCACTCAATCTTAACCATCAAGCTTCAATTTATGCCAGTCCCTGCCAGGGAGCTCCACCCTACTTCAACTCCAATTTGATGAACTGGGGAGGGCGACAGATTATCTGTAAAGCTCAACCTAAGATGGATGTCTCTATCCTTGGTTAATGACCCCACCAAAGAGGATGGGGAAGGTGCGATAAGAAACTGAGCCACCAGGGATCTACACCCTACTTCAACACCCAGTTATGAATTGGGGAGGGTGACAGATTCCATCTGTCAAACTCAGTCCAGGTAGGATTAGGCCCTGGGTAGAATGGGAAGAAATTGGGTCACCAGGGAGCACAATCATATCTCGACTCCTAGAATAAATCTAGACAGGGCAATAACAATTTTTCTTTTTATTTATTTATTTATTTTTTACATCTGCCTAGGTCAACTTCACAGCCAACTTCAGGAGTGCAGCCTTGCTTAAAACCCTCAGTCACAAAACTGGGGAAGACGACAAATGGAAATAGTTTTCAATTCACCCTAGTTCCATCTGTCAGCTCTACCATTTCCCATTCAACCAAAAGAAAATAATCATTCTGTCCTGCCAGGTTCTACTTTACAGATCTAAAAAGGAGCATAGCCTTACTTCAACATACACCAGCCTATTTTATTAATTTTTCCAGGCAAGCTGAAATATGGAGTTGCTGGCAGCAACTCTACATATGAATTCCAGAGCTAAGCACAAGCCTTGGAGGGCAGCGTACCGAAGGGAGCATGCAGAGGGAGAATTCCAAATTTCAGACTAATGATCTGGGGAGTCAACAGAGAATGGGTCTCCATTCTTACCACGATACAATCATTCCAACTGTCAAGCCCTGCTCCAACCTTCGAGTAGTCTGTAAGGATGGGGCCAATCTGTACACAAGGAGCATAATCCTGCTTCACTACCCAGATTGACAACTGGGGAGGATGACAAGCAAGAGTGTTTTTTTTTTTTTTAGTCCCACTTGATCTTAACCATTATGCTTCAATTTATGCCAGTCCCTGCCAGGGAGCTCCACCCTACTTCAACTCCAAGTTGATGAACTGGGGAGGGCGACAGATTATCTGTCAAGTGCAACCTAAGGTGGATATCTCTATCCTTGGTTAATGACCCCACCAAAAAGGATGGGGAAGGTGAGAAACTGGGCCACCAGGGAGCTACACCCTACTTTCAACACCCAGTTATGAACTTGGGAAGGTGACAGATTCCATCTGTCAAGCTCAACCCACGGAGGATTAGGTCCTGGATGGAATTGGAAGAAATTGGGTCACCAGGGAGCACAATTATATCTCGACTCCTAGAATAAATCTAGACAGGGCAACAACTTTATATATATATATAATCTGCCTAGCTCAACCTCGCAGCCAACTTCGGGAGTGCAGCCTTGCTTAAAACCCTCAGTCACAAAACTAGGGAAGGCGACAAACGGAAATAGTTTTCAATTCACTCTAGTTCCATCTGTCAGCTCTACCATTTCCTATTCAACCAAAGGAGATAATCATTCTGTCCTGCCAGGGTCTACCTTACAGATCTAAAAAGGAGCATAGCCTTACTTCAACATCCATTCTGAAGAAGGCGACAGATTAGGGAGTTGGTCGCTTCACGACTCAACCACCTCAACCTTCATCCGTACAGCTTTTTTTTTTTTTTTTTTTTTTAAGTAATATGTTGTTCTACCCATTAGGAAGGGAGCATAAGCCCTAACATCTATCTGACAATATCAACTGACAGCTCCACTCTCTGTCATAGAGCACAGCCCTGCCTACATCTTTTACAATAGAATGGGTGAGGGCGATAGACTCCTCAGGCCTAATAAAGCAATCTATTTCTTTTTACTCTGCTTTGATACCCGATGAAGGGCTAACAGCGTGGAAAAGTGGGCCAAACCACAGTCTGGACCACATCAACATGCCTTGTCCATCTCAAGTCCTAATGACTGGAGAGGAAAGGCCTTGAGTGTCAAGCTAAACCTGACAAATATTCATGAGGAGTATATCCCTTCTTAGAATGGATCGACTGAACTGGCCGCCTGTTTAATGGCGCGGAAGACCAGATCTGTGTCCCTCATTCTGGGCCAGGTCTTTAAGTAGGCCTGCAGCACCACCATGGTTTGCAGGGCACCACCAGATTGACCTGCTGCAGCATATGACCAGCCTAGATGTTGTCTGGCACAGTTTGGATGGCAAAACGGGAGCTTTCAATGATGAAGATGTGATTAGCTCTCATAGCTCATCATAAGTGAGGCTTTTATATGAGGGTAGTGTGTCAGACTTGGCTGTTATTTCTGACACTGATTCAGTTTCTAGTTCCACGGAACCAGAAGCAAGCAACCTGCTCTCTTCCAACCTGGAAGAAGCCGCTACGTGGGCTTCCAGGCCAGCGAGAGCTGCGGAGCTAGTTGGAGAAGTGAGGGAGAGCATTTCAAGCTCCTCAGCTAGCTCCATCTGAGATTACCTTTTTCTAAAATTTGTTCGTTTTTGACGACTGAATTTGATTTATACGAAATAACCCCCTTGTAAAATAGTTACGTTTTTCCGTGGGATCAGGTTTGGCAAAATCACGCAAATCTTTCCACACTGATCACATACTCTGGTAAAATGGAAATTTAGATATGAGAAATTTATCAAAAACACTATTTTTCAGTAATATATATGTATGTTAACTTGTAATTAATGTACAGTCCAAAAAAAATTCAAAGCATGGTTAATATCACAAATTTGATTAAATTTTATTATTAACCTAGAAATAGGTCACTAGGTTTAAACAATAATAATAAACTCTCATTATTTTTAACGTGCTCTCAGTTTTTTGGACCCCGCTGTGTGTGCTGTGTATGTAAATTTCCAGCAAGCAAGAGGGACAACATTTCTATTCACTTCATATTGAGCTGTAGAACAGGAATTATTAAGAGAACACATTCTTTTGGTTTTAAATGTTAAACTAATCCTTCAGCTGTCTATGTTTAAGAGATTACGCTTCATATTGTTGTTTGGGCTGCTCTGTTATCAGTTTGTACTTTTCAGCTGTTGCACTGATAGCACAGGAAAGCCCAGCATGCATTGTTCAAAGCTCTGCGTTTCCAGGAATATAGGTCTTGGCCAGATTACATGGAAAATGCTTCCCATTCCAGTGACAGTGAATGAATATGAGCTTACACATATATTGTGTCTCACATACCAGCTCTTATCCGAAATAGTCACACGATTAAGTGAGCATGTCAGATGGGGGGAAATGAAGTTCTCATAAGTGTACACGTGATTTGCATATTTATAATTGTTCAAAACTTCCTGGCTGTAGGGAATAACTTAGCATGTTTAGTGAAAAGGCACTATCCCTCGCTTCACAGGACATGTGATGTCAGAGGTGGTTTGAAGGCATGTAGGGGTTGGGCTCTGGGCGATGGTGAATTCTTGTGATGTTCGGGCAAAGCTCATACGGGCGGAGACATGAGCACATTCCTCTCCTCCCACCGCACACGCTCCCCTCGTGCCCATCACCACAGACACACGCGCTTGCTGGCCGTCCCCCAACACACACACACACCCTGCACTAACATCCATTCCACCGTAGTGCAAAACCCTATACTGGATAAGCACAGCCAAGAATGCTAAATCACTCAGTCGAGATGGTGATGATGGAGTTTAGGGGTGAAACATTTCCTGTACCATATCAAAAATCTTTTCATATAAAATGAAATCAATTTACACTTATCATACAGTATTTTAATTAGCTGCCAAGGAAACATTTCTAATTGTCGTTCAAGTTTTTTTAATCTAATATTTATATTTTATTTCAGCTTAATTTCAGTAAACAAAATGCATTTTTAATAGTTTTAGCTAACAATAAAAAAACTGCTGCATAGTAAAAACAATAAAATATATGTAACAAACATGTATGCTTCTCTTCACAGTTTCATTTTCCTCAGTAGAAACATCTCCAACGCCCTCAGCCAGTAACTGCACGTGTGAACTTGGCCATGGAAAATGTGCTGAAAACGGTGACTGCAGGTGAGCCGATTCATGAGGGTGAAATGTATGTGACTTTTAGTTGTCATGTCGGTAAAGTATATTTGACCTGTGCAAGTTTGTTCCTGCTCACAACAGAAGAAGACTGTAAACAGATTAACGGTACAATGAACATGGTATGTAAGGTTAACTCTTGGCTCCGTGCGGCAGGTGTGATCCAGGGTGGGGTGGGCCGCGATGTGAAGACTGTGTGCGGATGCCCGGATGTGTCCATGGCACCTGCCATCAGCCCTGGCAGTGCACCTGCATGGACGGGTGGGCAGGGCGATTCTGCGACAAAGGTGATTAATTATTCACGACTGTGAGTGGTAAATGCTTTAATAGACTGACATGACAGCGCCGTCTTGTTTCTGCAGATATTTACGTGTGCTCTACAGAGCAGCCGTGTCAGAACGGGGCTACTTGCGTCTTGAATGACTCGGGGGATTATAGCTGCTTATGTCCTGAAGGCTTTCATGGGCGGGACTGTGAACTAAAAACCGGGCCTTGCCAAAAGACCAAGTGAGTGTTTTTTTTTTTTTAAATATAAATGCATGCTCATGTTTTCAGATTCTCACCTGTTTGACATCACAAAGTTATGGAAGCTTGTTTCCACCACTGAATGAAAATAAAAAAGATATTTGCAACTTTTTATCTGACTTTTTTCTTGCAATTGCGAGTGTACAACTCGCAATTTGGACTTTTTTCTCAGAATTGCGTGATATAAACTCAAAATTGCTAGTTATAAAGTCCGAATTGTGAAATATAAACTGGCAATTCTGAGAAAAAAAGTCAGCCTTTCTTCCCCTCAGAATTGTACTTTATAACTCGCAATTGACCATATGAATGGAACGTCTTTAAGAACTTCTGCAATAATATAAGCTAGCTGGAAAACTTCCGGCGAAATGTCACTTGTTGGTGTGTCGGTATCTTCAATGTCCTGAGGTAGCTTTAACAGCATCAGTAGTGTAATACTTAGTTTATCGAGTCACTTAAATAGGCCTAGCATTAATTTAGTTATTCAAACGTAAGATGACATAAAAAAATGACGCATCTCAGTGTTCTTCCTTGGCAAAATTCAATTCGACCATCAGTTTTCACACTTTCATGTGGAAAAAAAGCATCAACACACTGTAAATTAAAGATTTATTATGCACTTTAGTTAGATTCATTGAATAAAATGTGAGTTTTCACAAGTGTACCAGAATCATTGAGCTTGCTCTGCACTGACCCCTTATTTACATTGCACGCGTCTGCGGTGCATTATGGCTCCAGCGAGGTTTTGTTCCGTCCTGTACGCGGTGTCAGCTCACACCAGGAGCATTTCAGAAGCGAAGAGGCTGGATTCTCTAGACCACAAAATTTGCCTGTCCGACATCGTTTTCCTTTATTTTTTTTTTGTTTTTAATGGCTAAACGGTTATATTTGGTCCGGTTTAATTGTGTTTAATGCTGTACCCTACTTTGTTTTGCTGTAGCCTAAAGACAAAGCTAATACACTTAAAAGTCCAGTTATGGATGACAAGGATAAAACATAGAAGTTTTTCAACTTCGAATTTCTTGTCGTCAATTTCTGGCCTCCTAGTGATGTGAAATATGAGCGGGAGTCTACACAGAGTGATTATTTTGACTTTATTTTGTATTTGAGCTGCGCAGTCTGTCAAAAATAGACTTGCCGCCGATCTTTAGTAAAGAGGTGAGCCGCTTCTGAAACGTGCTGCGGTGCAGCTGGTGTAAACACAAGCATTGACTAGAGTGGCAGCGATCAACTCTGGTGGCAACTTGCGTCAGAGCCATAACGTGCCTTAGGCCTGGTCCCAAATGGCACCCTAAACCCTCACGGTCTTCCTCAGAGTCTGCACTTTCGTGACGTAATGCCGCTTTGACTGCCGGGTAAAGTCCTCTGCGTAGCTCGCAGACTTACGGTCTCAGCTGAAGTGCGCATCGAAGGCGCATAGCAGCCGCAAAGAGGGCGCTCATGAGCACCCTTCTAAAACCTAAAATGATGAATGGGGCAGCCTACAGTCTCGTGGATTTAACGGACACATGCACGCGGCAGCCATTTTGAGTCCACAAGGCCGAAAGTGCATAAAAGTGTGCTATTTGTGATTCAGCCTTTGACGTGTGCAGTGTAAATCCGGCTTTACAGGAAATGGCTAATATACGCGCAAATAAATGCTCCTCTGCCGCCATCTGCTGGTTGTAGTGGTAATGAATGTCTTTAAAAGTGTTTTATATCAAATATTGGGTTTCCTACATCTTGAAATGTTCGGTTTTACAAATGGAGACAATCTCAGAAGGAGATCACATGAACAAATGTTTTTGGTCATCGCATTAAAAATAAGATTTGAACTGCTGGAAAAAATGTTGCTTGTGCGTGTCTAATTACAGACACCGCATTTTTTATTTAAACGTTCCCATTAGTTTTGTTTTAATTGTAATCAATAAAACTGGTTTAATGGCAAATTAGGCACATGTGACAACTGCATTAAAATATAAATACAACATTAAAAAGCGAGTACAGAATGACAGCTAACAGCTCACCAGAAATGCCCAAGCTGGCTTAACGAAAACCAGGAAGTAACCGTGTATATGGTCAGTTGCCAGTTTATATCCCGCAATTCTGACTTTATAACTCACGATTTTGACTTTATAACTCACAATTGTGACTTTTTTTCTCGCAATTGCAAGTTTATCTCAGAATTGCATGATGTAAACTCGCAATTGCGAGAAAAAAGTCGCAATTATCTTTTAAATTGTTTTATTCTATGGCGGAAACAAGCTTCCATATAAAGTTGCAGAAGTAGTTTTTAGTAGGACTTTCTGTTACAATGAACTCCTTTATTTGAGATCAGTGAATAGTGGATTGCTCATGATATAACCCCTTTGAATAAACATTTCGTTAAGCTGTGATCCTTAATCTATTAGCACACAAGCCCAGACGCACTGGCACAGGCAGCACAACAGCCTGGTCAATTTGCAGCCTCCAGAGTGCAATCATGTAATTCAATGGGCTCATTACTGGCCCTGTAAGAGACTGCTAACACTGACACGCTGCAGCTCGGCCCCTACTGTTCTTCCCATGACAAACAAAACAAACTGACTGAGTGGTTTCCAGGGAAACGATGCTGCAGGACTGGACCAGTTGCTGTTCTAGAGACACCAAATTACTATTTAAAAAGAAATGTTTGATGGTTTAGATTGTGCACATGAATGATGTAGAGGGGACATGTGCAATGTTTTTGATGTTACCTTCTCCTGTCAAAGTTTAATATGCAGAGATAACTATAAGTAATGCATGCATTAGCCAATTCCCTCAAAAGTATAAATCCTGTGACTCTTAAGCAGTCTTAAGCAATCAAAAAAAGAATCAGACTACATTGGTCATGCATGTTTTTTATTCACTAAAAAGAACTGGCTCATCATTTATATTTACATTATTTGACAAAAGTAACTTACATTGAATTCAAAGTGCCCATTTGATCAATTCATGCATTGCCTGGGAATCGAACCCATAACCGTAAGGTTCATACGCTCAGGAATCAGACTGGTCATGCAGTATGTTTTGGATCCACTAAAAATATACCTGGCTCATAAAAGTCATTTATTTGGGAATCTGACTACACTGATTATGCTGAATTTTTTTCATTCAATAAAAATGTATGTCATAAAAATATATCTCATAAATGTCATTCTCTCAGGAAGTGGACTTCACTGGTTGCTGTTATGTTCTTGTAGCAGTGTTGTATCCATTGTATTTTGCAATGTGGAAGTAAGCTATTTTCTGTGAATGTGCAAGACTTCCGATTCATTAGCCGCTGTAGAGAAATACAGTTGCAAGAAAAAGTATGTGAACCACTTGCAGAATCTGTGAAAATGTAAATAATTTTAACAAAATAAGAGAGATCATACAAAATGCATGTTATTTTTTATTTAATACTGTCCTGAGTAAGATAATTTACATAAAAGATGTTTACATATAACAAACAAGACAAAAAAGTAGCTGAATTTATTAAAATGACCCAGTTCAAAAGTATGTGAATCCTTGATTCTTAATACTGTGTGTGGTTACCTGGATGATCTACGACTGTTTTTTTTTTGTTTTGTGATGGTTGTTCATGAGTCTCTTGTTTGTCCTGAACAGTTAAACTGAGCTCTGTTCTTCAGAAAAATCCTCCAGGTCCTGCAGATTCTTCAGTTTTCCAGCATTTTTTGCATATTTGAACCCTTTACAGCAGTGACTGTATGATTTTGAGATCTGTCTTTTCACACTGAGGACAACTGAGGGACTCAAACACAACTATTAAAAAAGGTTCAAACATTCACTGATGCTCCAGAAGGAAACATGATGCATTAAGAGTCAGGGGGTGAAAACTTTTGGAATTTGAAGATCAAGGTAAATTGTACTTAATTTGTCTTCTGGGAAACATGTAAGTATCTTCTGTTGCTTCCGAAGGGCAGTACTAAATGAAGAAAATTGATATTTAAACAAAATAAAAAAAATTTGGACGACATCATCCTGTTCAAAAGTTTCACCCCTGACTCTTAATGCATCGTGTTTCCTTCTGAAGCATCAGTGAATGTTTGAACCTTTTTTAATAGTTGTGTTTGAGTCCCTCAGTTGTCCTCAGTGTGAAAAGACGGATCTCAAAATCATACAGTCACTGCTGGAAAGGGTTCAAATATGCAAAAGATGGTGGAAAACTGAAGAATCTGCAGGACCTGGAGATTTTTTCTGAAGAAAAGAGCTCAGTTTAACTGTTCAGAACAAACAAGGGACTCATGAACAACCATCACAAAACAAAAAAAAAAAAACAGTCATGGATCATCCAGGTAAGCACACACAGTATTAAGAATCAGTGGTTCACAAACTTTTGAATTTAGTAATTTTAATAAATTCAGCTATTTTTTTGTCTTATGGATTATATATAAACATCTTTTATGTAAAATAACTCAGGACAGTACTAAATGAAAAATAACATGCATTTTGTATGATCTCTTTTATTTTGTTAAAATTTTTCACATTTTCACAAATTCTGCAAGTGGTTCACATACTTTTTCTTGCAACTGTACCTAGAAGAATAACAAAGTGCAGTACACGGTAAAACTATTTGCGCTACAAACCAATGTGTTTATTATGGAAGCTTGTTTCTGCCACGGAATAAAACAATTTAAAATATAATTGCAACTTTTTATCTAGCAATTCTGACTTTTTTCTCACAATTACAACTTTTCTCACAATCGCAAGTTTATATCTCACAATTCTGACTTCTTTCTCACAATTCTGACTTTTTTCTCTCAATTACGAGTTTATATCTTACAATTCTGACTTCTTTCTTGCAAGAATTGCAAGATATAAACTCGCAATTCTGACTTTTTTTCTTGCAATTCCGACTTTTTTGCATTTCTAACTTTTTTTTCTCAATTGCGAGTTCATCAGAATTATGAGATATAACCTTGCATTTGTGAGAAAAAAAAAGTCAGAATTGTGAAATAAAAAGTCACAATTACCTTTTTTATTTTTTATTCAGTGGCAGAAACAAGTTTCCATAGTTTATTAATTACGATAATACATTAAAATAATATGGTAAGAAATACCAGTTTGTAAAAATAAAGCAGCGTAAAGGGCTGTTTCTACAGCTGAAAATAATGGCCGCTCCGCTAATACGGTTTTGGTATTTTTACTTTTTTAAATGAAACTAGTTGTGAATGTAAATCGGTTCTCAGTTCTCAGAAAACAGCTGGTAACAATATGAATTCAGAAATCCCACACTTCACCTTTAAAACATTGTGACAGTAGCACAGAAGTCACAAGCATAAATGACAGATATTTTCAATTATGTTTCTTACTTCAGGTCCCCCTGCAAGAATGGCGGTCTGTGTGAGGATCTGGGTGGTTACGCTCCAGAATTGTCTTGTCGATGCCTGGCTGGCTTCACGGGGCCCCACTGCGAGACCAACATGGATGACTGCCTGATGCGCCCCTGTGCCAATGGCGCCACCTGTTTGGATGGCGTGAACCGTTTTTCCTGCCTGTGCCCTGTGGGTTTCACCGGCCGTTTCTGCACCATCAACCTGGACGACTGCGCCAGCCAGCCCTGCCTCAATGGAGGACGCTGCATAGATCGAGTCTCAACCTTCCAGTGCGTCTGCCCTCCAGGTTACACCGGAAGAACTTGTGAGATTCCCGTCTGGGAGTCGGGATCTCAAGCGGTGTCTCCGTTCAGGGGCGAAGAAGACAGAGTTACACAGAGCAAGTCTGCTCCGGGCAATCACTCCCATTGGACCACTCCTAATGGGGATGAGAGACGTTCATTCAAAATATCAGTGGTGACTCAGCATGGGGCGGAAGGGCTGTCAGAGTTGCAGCTCATCATCCTGCTGGTGTTGGGGGGCATGACTTTGGCCGTGGTGGCAGTAACAGCTGGTCTGGTGCTGCGTGGACATTGCCAGGACCGATCGGCTCGCTGCCAGTGTAGACCAGCCCCCACTCACCATCGCCCATTCCACCGATGTCGGACGCAGCGGCAGCACTCTGTGCCTGCGCAACAGGAATGCAAGATCAGTTTCCTCCAGTCTCCGGCTCCAGCCGAGCTTGAGAAGAAGAGGCTGAACACCGACATCATTTAGCCGCAGAGATCGTGCAGCTGCTCTTGTTGAAGTAAAAGGCCACTTCTGACCACTCAAAGCTACTGATGAATCTG
The DNA here is from genome assembly GCF_019924925.1 of Ctenopharyngodon idella. Lineage (NCBI taxonomy): Eukaryota > Metazoa > Chordata > Actinopteri > Cypriniformes > Xenocyprididae > Ctenopharyngodon > Ctenopharyngodon idella. The sequence continues at coordinate 34,270,232 of NC_067232.1, forward strand.
AGAGTCGGCCACTGAATGCAGGTGGTCATTATCCAGAGCGATTACACAGAAATAAAGAACCAATTAGTAGTTTTATTTTAATTATCAATGCCACAAGTGGGGCATGTACTGCTGAGGGAACATTAGGTCAGTTAGAGTCAACATGAAATCAGTAATGCTCGTACATGGTCTTGGAACATTATTCCGAAGATAAGAAATGTTTGTCTATGTAATATTTTGTCAAAAATGTAACAACTTGTTCTGCCTCTAAAAAACGTTTTGGCTGATCTCACAAAGCACTATTTTTGATGGAACCGAGAGGTGACTTAGTGCCTTTCTTAGTCTATTTCTTCCCCCAAAATTATCTTTTCTCTGAAAACTTTTTTTTTTCTATTTTTTTTTTTTGCACAGAAATAATTGGTAACATTTTACAGTAAGGTTAGTTAACATGAAAAGTCTTTTATTTAATTAAAACAAGCATTTATTATTAAAAAAGCATTTATTAATCTTAACATACATTCCAACATTTACTAATACATTATTAAAATCTTAAGTTGTATGTTAATATTATTTGGGGTAATACTTTATTTTAAGGTGACGTAGTTACACGTTACTACATGTCGTTACTATAGTAAAAACAGTAAATTATGCATAATTACAAGTAACTAACACCAAATAAAGCCCAAGCCCTAATCCTTAAAGTAAGTACATGTAGTTTGTATTAACTAACATTAACAAAGATTAATAAATACTGTAACAAATGTATTGCTCATTGTTAGTTAAAGGGTTAGTTCACCCAAAAATGAAAATTCTGTCATTAATTACTCACCCTCATGTCATTCCACACCTGTAAGACCTTCGTTCATCTTCGGAACACAAATTAAGATATTTTTGATCAAATCCGATGGCTCAGTGAGGCCTGCATCACCAGCAATAACACTCCCTTTTTCAATGCCCAGAAAGCTACTAAAAACATATTTAAAACAGTTAATGTGACTACAGTGGTTCAACCTTAATGTTAGGAGGCGACGAGAATACTTTTTGTGCGCCAAAAATAACAAAATAGCGACTTTATTCAGCAATATCTAGTGATGGGCGATTTCAAAACACTGCTTCATGGAGCTTCGAAGCTTTACGAATCTTTTGTTTTGAATCAGTGGTTCGGAGCGTGAATCAAACTGCCAGAGTCACGTGAACTATTGAAATTTTGAAACACTTATGACGTAACGAAGCCTCATTTACTGAAATCATGTGATTTTGGTGCTCTGAACCACTGATTCAAAACAAATGATTCGTAAAGCTTCGAAGCTTCATGAAGCAGTGTTTTGAAATCGCCCATCACTAGATATTGTTGAATAAAGTCGCTATTTTGTTATTTTTGGCGCACAAAAAGTATTCTCGTAGCTTTATAACATTAAGGTTGAACCACTGTAGTCACATGAACTGTTTTAAATATGTCTTTAGTAGCTTTCTGGGCATCTGAAAGTGTTAATTATCTTGCTGGCAATGCAGGCCTCACAGCCATCGGATTTTATGAAAAATATCTTAATTTGTGTTCTGAAGATGAACGAAGGTCTTACGGGTTTGGAACGACAAGACGGTGAGTAATTAATGACAGAATTTTCATTTTTAGGTGAACTAACCCTTTAATACTTTAACAAATGAGACCTTATTCTAAAGTTTTACCTATTATTTAATGGGTCTGAACTAACAATGAACAGTTGTATTTTTTCAACTAACATTAGCAAAGATTAATACATATTGCAACAAATGTATTGCTCATTGGTTATGTTAATTACTGCATTAACTAATGGGACCTTATTGTAAAGTGTTAGCAAAAAAAATTAAACAGAATTTGTTTCGGGGCTTTGGTAATTTTCAGAGGCCATTTTCATGATCCAATCAGTTAAAAATTGATCAGATTGAATCACACATTGCCCTTTTCTCGTTTAATATACTGTATCACCTGGAAATATGTCACATTATGAAGGTAAGGTGGACGCAGAAGCTGTTTCATGTTGACTTTAAGGTACACACATCCTGGGAACTATTTGTTGATATGAGGTCTGTACTCGAAGAGTGTACGGTAGCACTAATGGGCTGCATGTAAAATAAAGGGAAGCACTGAGCTACTCAAATATATCATCCATCATGTGTTAAATTAGTGCTGTATGTGTACAATCTAGCCACATTACTAGACAGACGTATGTGTACCCTTTTTTGCCAAGTGTTCAAATCGTAAAATATGAGTGAGTATATGCTAAATTTTATTTTTTTGAGAATATGGTTTGTTTTATGAACATACTTTTTTTAAATGAAAATGTTCCGTTCCCTTTAACATTATTCTGATGTTATTTTAAGCGGTTTAGATAGTAATATCAGTTTTATGGGAATGATTTTTGTGATATAAAATGATACATAAACAACAGTATTCTTAAGAGCAAATATTATTTATTTATGTAATTTATTGGTGAAATGTATATTTGTTTTTTTATTGTAATGTGCATTTTTATACAGAACTGTGTGTATTAAAGTTTTTAACTGTGTAATAGTTGAACCCATTGTCTAAATCATTCAGACTCAAGTTCATCAACTACAAAAATGTCTTTAAATACCAGGAGCGATGAATAAATTATCTATGCAATTATCTTATTTATATCTATGCTAAAAATTGCTATTATTTTAATAATAGTCATTATAGTTAATAATTAGGTTATAATTAGAAACAAGTTGTATTAGCAACAAAGTTTGAAAATTCAACTTCCAACAGATATTCATTACTTTTTAATTCATTTTACAAAAAAAGGAGCTTGCTCTCAACCACTTGAATATGGACATAACTTTTACTGTATCTTCTGAACACACTGCAAAAATGTCATGTTCTTCCTCTGTATTTTTGTCTGTTTTCCAGCGCAATTGTCTAAAAAGATTGTTAAATCAAAATGCATTATACTGGAGATACAGAATGACAAAATATTATGTATTGTTCTCTGTGAAATTGATCAAAACTAGTTTTACTTAAACAAATATCTGCCAACTTAATTCAAAGGGAAACTCTTAGACAGATATTTATTCTTGTTTTAAGCATAAACTCACTTCATTTTGTTTTTCAAGACTTTATTTTACATTTGCATACTAAGTAAATGTATCAAAGATGTTTCTATATTTGTACTGAAAAACAGGACAAAAATATTGAGGAAGATATACACTTTTTTTTGCAATGCATGCAACATTTAATGCCAGAACTTTAAGACTTTCTGCTTTGATTCAAGACCTTTTTAAGGCCTTCATTTGTGTAAGGGCGACTTAAGACTTTTTAAGGGTTAGGCCTGAAAAATGATTAATTTATTCATCTTCTTTTCTAATGTCCTAAAAAAGACAACAAGTGACCCCTGGTGGACAATTCAAAACATCTGCAAAACTGGTAAATGCATTACAGGATATGACCAAAAGTAAGTGGAAATCACCTTCTAATTAATCTGTCTGGTTATCTCAGTTATTTCGGAGGACAAACCTTAATGTTGCACCAAACAATGATACCCTAGAGCTGTGTTTCTCAACCCTGTTTCTGGAGACCCCCAAGTGTTTGATATTTATGTACTGCCATTTATTTATATGACCCCAAGTAACAGATTTATTCATATGTACTTAATACACTGCTTAATTTACATTTTTACTGCAAATGTGAAGTAAAATGCTTATGGCCACCAAAGGAAGATTGTCCTACTGAATTTCTAAAATGAGAGGAGCAGCATATAGTTGTCACTCATCACTTCTTGGTGATACTATCAAAATATTTCTCCAAGAAACTCTCGACTTCATCCTCTGTGTAGTCCTGTACATGGAAAAGGGAGTTTGTTGATGCTCCTCTGATCATGGCAGACAGCACTGGAGGGTGAGAGATGAAGAGAGGTAAACCCCATAAAATATGTCAAAACCAGGGTCGCAAAAAAAAAAAAAAAAAACCCAACAGAAATAAATAAGAAATAACACACACACACACACACACACACACACACACACATACAGTAAACATGAGCAATATCACACGAGTAGCCGTGCAATATTGCTGTATTGTGTTTATACAATAGTTCGACGGCACGAGTGTGTAAATAAATAAGAAATAACAATGTCTTTAAAACCCTCTTTTGTGCAGAACTACTTCCACCACAGATTCAAATCTCAAGTTGACAGTTTGACCAAGGCTTCGTTACTAATTCTAAAACGTCACTTTAGAACTAGTAACAAATTAATGTTGAGTCCCTCCATCGAAACTCATTGTATTTTGTACAGTATTATAAAGAGAGAGAGAGAGAGAGAGATCACATGAGCGAGCATTACCTGTGTCCGATATAACATTCATTCTTCAGGTCAATGTCCATAATATTATATCCATTATAAAAATCTGTTTGAATGTCTGCTGAGGAAAGCGATCTTTGTATTTTTCCTTTTTACAGTTAAGGCATTTTCCATAACATACAGCGCTAAAACAACGCCCTTTGTTTACAAAAGTAGTAATAGTAGTAAAAGTAAATTAAAGGTGCAATATGTAATATTTTCTGTCCGCTAGAGGTCTCTAGAGGCCTAATCAAAATAAAAGCGTAGCTTGATGACGCAAGACGCAACACACGCCTCACGAGCAGCGGAACTTTTATTATGCCACAGTCGCCGGCGCCGCTTCCACTTTTCCGGTCATGAGTATGAGGTAACGCAGCTCTGTTTATCATATTAGACACACTTGAGAGTGTTGAAAATGATGTTATAACGTTACTCTGTGCGTTCGCTCGGTGGCTGCTGTGAGACATTTGTTGCACACTGCAGTAAGATAGATCGATGTTAGAATATCATATTTAATGCTGGATGGCTTGTGTTGATAAATGGCATGAAATTCATTTTAAAACGTATTGTATGATGGAGAAAATGCTGTATTACTGTTACTAAAAATAAAGCTGCATCTGATTATGCTATGTTAGCTACTTGACAAAATAGTGTTTTTCTCTGAGGCATGGTAAAGCATGGTACTCACAAAAAAGAAAAGAAAATTAGATTTAAACAATAAGACTAAACGTGTTGAGCTATATAACAATAATTAGTTTTCTGTCTACAAATATATCAAAACAGTTGTTCCCTTGTCTATTAGAACATGTAAACATTAAAGCGTCTTTGGTGTTTCCATGGTTTCTACAAAATAAAACCGGAAACTGAGGGTAACGCAATTGACAGGCGACTCCTCACACGTCCTGGAGTCTTTATATAAAATAGCAATTTTCTCACGATTTACAAATACTTGTAAACATTTGGGATATTGTAAGTACTCAAGTGAACAAAATATCTAACACTGGCCTAGTGGTTTTTGGATATTTTACTGCAAAATTCTTACATATTGCACCTTTAACAACAACAGCCATTATAAATGACAATAGGAAATAAACACAATTGTACAATTCAGTCAAACGTACAAAAGCAGTGCTCTACAGGATGTAAGGTAAATAATATTAAATTATTAAATTTAACATAGCCCAATTCGATTTGCTCAGGAACAAGTAATAGATTAATAAGACCAAAGATTGTCCGTTTTATGGACCCGAAATGAATTATATCTCATGTTTAACCACTACAAGAGCCAGCGGCAAATCCCTGAAGCACTGGCCGAGATGAAGCTGTTCTCTGTGGGTACACGAGCACTGAACGGCTGCTGACAGCCTTTCAGAGCTTGCATCTCCGAAAACGTCTAAACAAATTGTAAAATAGGCGCTACAATTAAATATAACTCACATATTTCAAGTCTAAACAACTACATTCTCGGCTAAAACTCTTAAAACTAGTTTGTGGTACAACAAGTGTAGTATTTGTAAAAAATACGATGGATTTGTTCGGCTGCCATGACGGTCACTTCAAGCGGAGTGATAAAGGTAGGAGTGCTGTTATCACTAGAATATCGCACAGCTCTCAGCCAATCAGATTTGAGAACCACAAAGCACTATAAATATACATATGTAATAATGATGTAATCTATTTCCTGATGAGAGCTGGGAGAATGTCTTAATACCTTTTCCAGAAGAAGGTCTGAAGAGACAGAGAATCCTCTTGTTCATTGCCACAGCTCGGCCAAGTTCATAACCAACTCCTAATGACGGCTGTGTCACCTCAGCTACTATCACTGATACACAGACAGAAAACTGTAATGTAATGAGAGTCCTGAATAACTGACACTGAGATACTGATGCAGCATCACAGAATCAACACAGAGAACATGGTTAATGACAGTTCTTCGAAGAGTTTAGCATGGTAGAGGATATGACAATGTTAAAGCATTTGGTCTTGGAATAGATCTGCTATGCTGCTGCTGCTGATATCGAGTGGTGCAGGTATGACGTCATTTTTTTTTGTCAACCATTTGACGTCATTGACGTAGAACGCACTGTGCACCTAAACAAAATGGCGTTTTGTCCAAATATGTCATGGATTTTTTAAATAACGTAAATCTTTCATGGGTTTTCTACTACATATTTAAATAAGAGACATCATTTACATTATATTAAGCCATACAAGTCTTTATACTAGGGGTTCCCTTTAAGTAAACGTAAGAATAACTTTTATACTGTTGGTAATATTTGCATTCTAGGTTTTACTTGATTATCCATACTTTTTTTTAGAAAAGTCATTTTAAAATGTGAGTATCAAATATGATCCATCAGGTTTTTGAGGAACGTTTATTTGTTCATCTCTCAATCATCATTGTATTACATTACATTACATTTTTAAAACTACAGAGCTTTGATCATAAAACTAAGCATTCAAATATCATCTTACTTCGACATTATTAAGAGATGTAGAGTGACAACTGATATTTATATGCATTTTATGTAAGGATTTGCTATATTGTTATAAAGATCTCATTGATAAGATTCGGCCATATAAATATCAGCAACTGCACCAAATTGCATATTTTTGCTCAGTTTGGGCCTCTGAATAAATTTGAGGTGTTTTTTCCTTGCGTATGACCTCCATATTCTCCTATAATTTACTTTATGAGCCATAAAAACCTGATGTAAATATGAAACCCTACAAAAAACATATATGCAAGCTTTTTTAAATGTAAATATTTTGTCTAAAGGTTCAATAAACTTTTTCAAATTTTTCTGACTATTATTCCATATATCAGGCTTTACAGGGTTTATCATTATTAATGCTTAAAATTAATCAAATATTTAGTTTAATGTGCTACAATGGCCCCATAAAGTACTTGGACACTTAAATCACAATCAAAAATGAATATATTGCTGCATCAGATAACAAAATATCAAAGCTTTCAGTTGGTGTTTTGGTGATTTTTAGTGGATGATTAAAGGGATGGTTCACCCAAAAATTTAAATTCTGTCATCATTTACTCACCCTCAGGTTGTTCCAAACCTGTACAAATTTCTTTCTTCTGCTGAACACAAAGGAAGATATTTTGAAGAATGTGGGAAACTGAACAGTTTTGGGGCACCATTGACTTTCATAGTATTTTTTTTTCTACTATGGAAGTCAATGGTGACCCAAAGCAGCATAGTTACAAATTTTCTTCAAAATATCTTCATTTGTGTTCAACAGAACAAAGAAATTTATACAGGTTTGGAACAACTTAAGGGGGAGTAAATAATGACAGAATTTTCATTTTTGGTTGAACTATCCCTGTTAGTTTCTTCAAAGATCACCTAGCAGAGTAACGACATGTGTAGAGAATCACATTCATTTCATTTTATCATTTGAAAATTCGTATTGTGAAATGTATAAACAAATGGCAATTGGTTAGATTTTTTCGGGCCACTGTTGACTACACGTTTGAAATACAATGATTAATGTCAAAATTAGGAACATGTCACTATCTCTCACCATCAGACATCACCAGCCACTCCAGATCTCGATCATGAATCGCTTTATCTCCATCCAAAACTGCATCTTCACCTGGATCATGGACACATGTTCAGTGCTGACCTGCAATCATCTATGACTGTGATTATGTGCAGTTGTTCACACATATAGGAGGATTATCCTAATACAAAATGAAATGGATATATAGATAAAGTCCTATAAGAGAGAAGGAGAGTAAAAGTGAATCACCCTTTTCAGACAGACTGTCATAGCTGACATGCTCTGTTAAAACCTTGCCATACTGCTGTAATTTCTTCACTATTCTCTGGTAAATATTCACGTCCTGTCTCCCTCCTCGGATGCTTCCACAAAAGTATATGTTCATACTTTTCAAATATCCTCGTCCGTCGACAATAATAGAAGTGTGATTTTCTCGATACCAGCTCGCAGCTCTTTACAGCTTTCACGGGAAGTTCAGGTCGTTAATTTCCCGCTCGAACACACACGGAGAGGCGCCGCCCTGTGGCGACATTCACACATGCAGCCTGCGCGACGCTTCACGAGACATTATTTACCAAAATGTTTTCATTTGTTTTTTTGGAATATATGAATGTATTTATTTACTTGTTTATTTATTAAACAAAAAGAAACATACACACCAATATATATAGGTTACACAATTATAATAATTAATAAAGAAATAAATAATAAACAAATAAATACATTCTTAATCTTTAGGATTTATCATTTGTAATTTTCCATATTTGCAGTAATATACGCCTATATAAAAAAAACTAACAAAATAAGGTTTTTAAAAAATCAAAATGAATTTAGATGTATTTATTTATTTAATCGAGATAGCATATTAAACAAACAGCATTAGATGGCAACAATATACAAAAAAGAGAAAAGAACATTAAAAGCAACTTAAGACAATAATTCTTCGTACAACTGAGTCTGACAGTGTTTTTGTACTTAAAAGATTTAATATATTTTACAAACTTACATATTTTTTTATTATTATTATTATTTCAGAATATAAGTACATACGGGAACAGAGAAAACATTCATATCTCGAATATTAAACAATAACAACAATATTAGAACAAAGTATAATAAACATGGATTCACGTACACAAATACGTAATTTTAAATAAACTCTCATGAAGCATCAAAAAAAAAAAAAAAAAAAAAAATCTGGTATTTTAATGTACACTTTTATTTATTTTTAGGTACACATTTAATCGCTTAGCTAGCTCGTCGACGTATCGTGACGCAATCAATGCGCAGTTCTGCTTCTGCGCAGGACCGGAAGCAAATAATAGCTCTCCAGATACATCTGCTCAAAACATTTGGATAAAAGAGTTCGACAGAAGAAACAGGTAACAGAAAATGACCAGAGATCATTTGCTGCATATGGTGAACAGTCGCATTCATTAGTTAATACCCCGGAAGTGTAAGTGTGTATGACCTAGCGGGATTTTATAACCTAAGCTTACATTGAAAGGTGGATGTTTACTCCATACAACAACCATTTTCACTAACAAACTTGTCAAGGGACGGGCAGTGTAAAATGAAACCGTCTCGCATGCTTGCTGTGTCTGTTAGCAGCCAGTGAATGGAAGTGGCGAGGGCCCGAGAGATGGGTCCAGAGAGAATCTTACCGAACTCCGAGGAGGATGTGGTGCAGGACCGGCCTTTAGACACCGCTGTGCCGGAGGAGTGGAGCGGAGAGGACATGGAGGAGGAGGAGGAGGATGAAGGAGGCGCCGGAGACGAGGACAATGCTGGATATTATTATCAGCCTCTGAATCAAGACCCAGACGGGATGAACAGCTCGCACACAGAGCCAGCGGATGAGGGAACCATCGCAGAGCAGCTCCAGGACGTCCAGGACAGAATAGAGGTACAGGAAGTCTTTAGGGTGCCTGAAATGTGCCCAGTGCTTGTTGCATCCTCAGCTTTCTGGTTAGCAAGTGTGTACTAGTGTGGTTTTATATCAGCTAAATCTGATGTTGTCATCTTCATCAACATTTTGCAGGCCATGGGTCTGTTCCTGCCCCAGCCTCCTCCTGACAGCGATGAAGAGGAGGATCCTGAAGGAGCTGCTGCCTGTAGAAGTCATGCGTCCATTCCCATGGATGCAGGTAAGCAAGAGAACAGGCTTTATATTTGGGTCACAACACTGATGACTGTCATGTCATTCATTACTTCTCTGTCAGTGTGTTGGACTTAAATTTCATCACCACAATTGATGCATTTGGCCTTAAAAAATAAAGTTAAGGAATGAAGTCATCCATAATGGTTATGGTTATAAAGATGGATATATCCAACTCTATCCACATACACGCAGTACACTCACATAACGCAGTATGTACCATAGTAAATCTCAACTGATGGATTGCTCGTATAATCACAAAATGTAAACTACATTATCGCACAATTCTAATCTGCTAAATGTGACTAAGACAAGAATTGTAAACATTAACATCATGATTTTCTGTAAAGCTGCTTTGAAACAATGTATTGTGAAAATGAATATTTAAATAGGACTTGACTTGGTTGACTGACATTTTTAAATGGATGTTATAAATAATGCAGCTTAATACTAGTAAATAAGAAAGTACACACAACTGTTGAGTTTAACTTAAGGAATATTAGTAATATTTAAAAAAAGAAAATGTACAATTTTGGAATTAGTAAGTGGAATGATTAAACTTTGGTATGTGTTATTAGTAGGGGTGTAACAATATATCGCAATACAAAAATGCAACAATATGTATTGTGTGTAGTTCGCCAAAAATGAAAATTGAGAAAAAATTCAAGTTTACAGAGTTTTAGTGTCAGTTCTACATTAAACTATTATATATAATGTTGAATATAATGTAGAATAATGCAATGGGGGAATATTTGTGGGTCCTGATAATGCCAAATGTCTTGTGTTACCAGTAAAAATGGCCTACATTATTTTAAATATATCTAGTCAGTGACAGAGTACAAACATATTCATCTAAAATAAATCTGTTTCAGCGTTAGAATCATGAATATTATTATTCTGGTGTCACCATTGTCCTGTGCATTGGGTTACCAGCACCAAGTCCAAGCCTATTCATTTCCACTCCCAATGTAATACAAATTTAGTGTTTTGGTCAATAGTTCATTTTTTGTTATCCTTTTACCATGTCTTGGAGTATCGCAATAATATTGTATCGTGTGTTCAGTATCACAATATGTATCGAATCATGACATGAGGGTATTGTTACACCTCTAGTTTAGTCAAAAATACAGATTACTTTTATGTTATTCCCTATAAATATCCAGTATTAAAATTCTATACTATTTTGCCTAAATTTAATATAAAAGTGAATTTAGGTATCACAACATTATACAGTATGAAAAATATTAACTTTTTTTTTTTTTTTTTTTTACCAGAAATTATATTTGGGTGTTATTAAATTGTTAGTGTTTTAGAAGACTTAAAGGGTTAGTTCACCAAAAAATGAAATTTCTGTCATTACTCACCCTCATGTCGTTCCACACCCGTAAGACCTTCGTTCATCTTCAGGACACAAATTAAGATATTTTTGATGAAATTCGAGAGCTCTCGGACTCCTCCATAGACAGCAATTTAACCACCACTTTCAAGGTCCAGAAAGGTAATAAAGACATCATCAAAATAGTCAACGTGACTACAGTGGTTCAACCTTAATGTTATAAAGTGATGAGAATACATTTTGTGCGCGAAAACAAAAACGACTTTAACAATTTCTTCTTTTCCCTGTCAGACGTCCCTACATTGTTTATGTTCAGCGCTTCCAGGTTCTACGTCAGAACGTGACTCTGTATTGGCCGGCTTCTGCGTCAGCATCACACGCGTGCGTCGGCAAATACTGAGAATTCAGACGTAAACATGGAAGCGCTGTGTTTACTACATCAACTGCGTATGACAACAGTTCAAATTGTTAAATAAAGTTGTTATATTTGTTTTGTTTGTGCACACGAAAAGTATTCTCGTCACTTTATAACATTAAGATTGAATCACTGTAGTCACGTTGACTATTCTAACGATGTCTTTAGTACCTTGAATGTGGTAATTTTGTTGCTTCCTATGGGAGATTAAAAAAAAACTCTTGGATTTCATCAAAAATATATTAATTTGTGTTCTGAAGATGAATGAAGGTCTTACGGGTGTAGAATGACACGAGGTTGAGTACTTAATGACAGAAATTTCATTTTTGGGTTTACTAACCCTTTAAAAGGGATCATTAAATGATGGCAAAGGTAATCTAAATCCAAAAATTAGTTTGTACAATAAAATATCCATTATCTAATATTAATATAGATACATTAAAGTGTAAATATCAATATCAACCAATGTAGGGCCGATATATGTTCTTGTTTGTGTTCACAGATCACGTTGAGCTAGTGAAAAGGACCATGGCGGCTATCAATTTGCCGACACTGGGAATCCCTGCCTGGGCCCAGGAAATCTCTGACGACCAGTGGAAGGACATGGTGCAGCAGACGCTTCAGACCAGACAGAGCTCTGCAGGCCTGAGACTGGAACGCAAGTGAAGCCTCATCTCGCCCTCTACACATCTCACACTGCAGACACGCTAAACAGAGCTTCTGACATTTGCTCATCTCAAACAAACCAAAAGGCACATTTATCACCTTAGCTGTGGTTTATAACAACTGTGGACTGAAATTCTTAAAGTGGAAATGTAATAGTTTACCTTTTAATTGCTTTGAACTGTTGCACATCAAGTGTCCCGATTATTCAGTTACAGAGTTGGCAAAAATAGTCCTGAAAAACCCTAGACATACTTCAGTCTTGTCCCAATGCAGTTGTGTTAATTATGCAGTATGGTTCTTTTGCTTAATTACTTTTTTTGTAAAGTGAAGTTCGGCAAGATTTAGTGGTTGCTTTTGTATGACAGTATAAACATGTATGGTGCATCTCAGTTTTGTGCTGTTTAATGGATTTTTTTTTTGTGTGTGACTTAATCTGATTGTTGACTATGTGCAATGAGTGATTGATCCTTTATGTATTTCACACGGCTTGAGCAACACAAATGGCCGTCACGTCTTTTGTGTTTCTTTATTTTTGTTCTGTACATACATGAACATCTGTACAAAATATGACTTTCATACTATGTAATGCTCAACCTAATTAAAGTACAACATATGTACATATGACCTGGAAAGCAGCTTAAGATTAGTGTCAGACTTGGAAAGGAGGGCTGGGAGAAGGACGGAAAGGGTGAGTGTGGAGAGACCCATACTTTCTTAATTTCCCTCTGTTTCTTGTTGCTGCCGGACAAGCTGAACACTGGCCCCATCCGCCCGTCAAGCTGCATCGAGGAAGGAAGCATGCTGTGTTCAAGAGTGAAGTTGCCTCTGATTGTTTCTGGAATGTTTTGGTCTATTTAGAGGCAGCTAGGTTGGCAATTCATGCTCTTGATTGCATGGACAAGTCATTCCCGTACACTGATAGGCTGAGGTGACGTAACAACACTTCAAACGGCTAATGATTTAAAGACTTCAACTCTGCACTGCATACTATAGGCTGTAATAGCACAATTCGAAATGTATGCCCACGTTTGGAGCGATGGAAAAAAAAAAAGTGTAGCAGCTTGAAATCACGAGGGGCGAAATGCAGAGCTGCACACTGGATAGCAATAAAGTGTTGCGTTGTCCAGCAGCCTGTAGGAGTAGTAAATGTTCCCTCACTATTGGAATGATCAAAGTGACACTTCACGGGACAGACCTTTACAACAGAGAGGGGACATCAAGCATCAGAATGTGTCATACAAGCGAACAGAATTAAAAGATGAAGTTGGGGCAGAAAGAGGGAATATTAAAAGGCAAGGGCACAATCGTAAGCAATATACATGACAATATACACTACACAAGTAGTCGCAACGGCAATTGCAGGCTGTCGCTTTTCCATATATTAAGCCTGGACAGGTAAGCGAGTATCTTTTCTCTGTAAATATATAGTCCTATTAGGAGGATTGTATAGCGCTTGATCGTACACTAGACCAGTGGATGGTTTTCCTTACCGTTCTAATACCTGAAAAAAAATATTGCTTAGGCGCTTTAAAGTGAAAACAACAACAAAAATAAGACATACAATCTCAGACAGGACGGTAGTTCCCGATCTTGAACAGTTCAACGGGAGTTTGTTTTTCATTCTTGTCTAGTTTTTTATACATCACAGAAACCTATGAAGCAAAACAAGACAACTTACAAAAGCTATGAGGTGTGATTTCATGGGAATCTGTTCAAGAGGTATAAGTCTTAAAAGGATTAGTTCAATTCAGAATTAAAATTTTCTGATAGTTTACACACCCCCATGTCATCCAAGATGTTTGTCTTTCTTCAGTCGAATAGAAATTAAGGTTTTTGAGGAAAACATTCCAGGATTTCTCTCTATATAGTGGACTTCAAAGGGTTGAAGGTTCAAATGTCAGTTTCAGTGCAGCTTCAAAGGGCTCTAGACGATCCCAGATGAGGAATAAGAGTCTTATCTAGAGAAACGATCTGTCATTTTCTAAAAAAAATAAAATTTATATATTTTTTTAACCACAAATGCTCGTCTTGCACTGCGCCACGCATTACATAATCACGTTGGAAAGGTCACGCGTGACATAGGCAGAAGCACCGAGCAAGTGTTTACAAAGCAAACGTGCTAAGGCTAAGTCCTACCGCGGTACTTCCACCTACACCACACGTGACCTTTCCAACATGATTACGTAATGCGTGGCGCATCGCAGAGCAGTGCAAAACGAGCATTTGTGGTTAAAAAGTATATACATTTTTATTTTATTAGAAAATGACCATTCGTTTTGCTAGATAAGACTCTTATTCCTCATCTGGGATCATGTAGAGCCCTTTGAAGCTGCACTGAAACTGACATTTGGACCTTCAACCCATTGAACCCCAGTGAAGTCCACTTTATGGAGAAAAATCCTGGAATGTTTTCCTCAAAAACCTTAATTTCTTTTCGACTGAAGAAAGAAAGATAAACATTTTGGATGACATGGGGGTGAGTAAATTATCAGGAAATTTTAATTCTGAAGTGAACTAATCCTTTACAACGAAAATAAAACATTGATGCATACAAACAGTGGAGTGTGGATCAAATAGGCCATTGGCGCATGCATTTAGATCACATTCTTTTCTGCGACTGTAAACGGACTGTATACTACTTTTAAAGCATTTTCATCAAGCGTTCTGCTGGTGGTGGATATTGAGGTGATTGCTTCCACAAAGCTCTCTTATTTTTTTTGTTGTTGTTGATCATGATCATTAACACAATCACGAGGAAAACAACAGATTAGGTCGATCTCCTCAGCCTCTGCCTCCTAATGTGTGGTCATGGTCTTAGATCTCAAAAATGACTACCTGAAACATTTACAGCACCAGGTCGCAATGGAGAAGCAATTTCAGAGTCCCATCTCAGATGTACGAGCAGACCTGTCTAGGGAAGCATCTGAAATAGATTCACAATCCCATGCGAGTTGAAATCTCAAGCTTGCATGTTTTGTAGAAACAAGTTTCACTAATTGGTTCTTTGTATGACATCAAGAATAACCCTGAACACTCCCGTTTGGCTACCATCCCTACGCTCCGCCCACACAGGAGCCGGATGCAGAAAATCCAGTACAGGGTCTCCATATCTCCATTAACATGATACATTTAGTTAAGTGTGGCCCCTTAACTGCAGACAGATTTACAGAGGCAGTGATTGGAATAAAGGAGAAGCTCTCAAGCAGCGGTAAAAATGGGATAGGGAGCATGCGGACAAATGGAGACAGCATAAAGTGGACAAAATAAAGTGTGGAGAGAAACAAAGCAACCACAACAAGAGCATACTTTGATTATTTGTAACCCACACTGCTTTCTACCAACCCAGCGGTCGCTTCTGTTCAGTGTGGGGATCAGCAGCTATGGATCTGAGAAGATTTTGGAAAGAGTTTGTGCACGCATGGGAGTCGGGGCAGAGTGCATGGGAGCTCTCCACTGCTCTGTGGACTGGATTTTTGCAGATGGGGCTCTCCAACAGTGAGGGAGGAAGGAGTATGGGATAGAGGCAGAGGAACAGAGAGGTGGGTTACAGCAGGCGACAATTTTGGACCAAGACGAGAGGAACAGTTTAGGCGCGGTGGAGGGTGGCGGTGCTCCCCCGTCAGAGGGCTTCCTGGTTGGCCGTCAGGTACTCTTCTGCTCGCTTGTGAGCTTCCAGGGCTTTTATAGTATAGACGTCCTGCGGCAGCTCAGACTTTCGCCTCATCAAAACCTTGTCTTTCTTGATGTCTTTCATTCCCTGAAAAGAAAAGTTATATTCCTGAGACAGTGTAAGACTAATGTCCAAAGTATACATAAGTTTTGACATGGCATAGAGCTGAACGCATAGCCTTTTAAAGCAGACTCCATTTGATAGTGTGCGCAAACACAGGGGCTCAACATATGCGCACTAGTAAGTTTAATCTTTGTACAGTGTTTGCTCTATTTTTCTCCAAACGTTATAACCAATTTTGCACTTTTTTTTAAACTAGTTATAGCTATCTATTAACCCTCCCACATACCCTGGTATATGTGTAAAAAGTATACTTTGGGCTTGAGGAGGGGTGGGGAATATAAACAGGTAGAAATTTGGTAGAAACCAACTGCTAGAGATTTTGGATTATTGTCTCTGTTGCGGTAACACTCATGCTGCACCTTCACGAAGGTTTATCATTTGCATGCAAAAGAAAAATACTGAATAACGTTTGTAGCTTTAATAAGTATGCATGTAAAGAATATGCAGTGTTTTTACATTTGATTACTTTATTTCTGTAATATTTCTTCTTTTAACTAGACCTACCTAAAAATCTTCAAGCACTGTTTATTTCATTTGTATCCAGGCTCTGTTGTATTCAGTGCTCATAATGTTCAGGCATCTTTTGTTCTTATGAAGATCTACAAGTGTTTGTTTGATTGTACCTGTGAGGCTTCTGATTCCACAGTCTTCTTCAGCAGCTGGATGTCCTCAGCTGTAGGGGTCTCCGTCTCCATTGAGTACAATGGCATCCCTCCTTCATTATACATCATGTACTGCACGTACACACAAACACATGTCATTCACACATACATGAAGCTAGTTCACACCTTAACATACATCTGCTCAGCTAGGAAAGACTGCTTTACGTTATTTACATGGGAGAACAAGAAATATATTATTAAGGGTTGTTGTCACAATGTTTTGTTTACCACAACTTGCAGCATTAATACAGAATTCAAAATGATGTGCGCTAAAAGGTGCATGTTTATCAGCTATTTTACAAAGCTATTTTACAAATGTTCTGCAAATGGCTCATCCAAAAAGAATTCAGAGTGTGAACTTAGTTTTACGTTTTTTAAAAATCATGATTAGATTAGACAAAGCCCCTTTTAAAGCATTTAATTTGAGAGGCTTCTCACTGCAGAGCCAATGGGTGGAGCTTGACGTCCACCTCCCTGTATTTACACACAATGGGTGGAGCTTGATTGTCCAGCTCCCTGTATTTACACATAATGGGTGGAGCTTGATGTCCAGCTCCCCATCTGTCCAGCTCCATCTTTAGACATAATAGGTAGAGCTTAGTGTCCAGCTCCCCATCTTTAGACAAAATGGGTGGCACTTTATCATCCAGCTCCCCATCTTTACACATAATGGGTGGAGGCCTGGTGTCCAGCTCCTCGTCTTTAGAAATAATGGGTGGAGCTTAAAGGTCCAGCCACACCCTATCCTTAAACCTAATTAGGTTAAGCTCCACCCATCAGGTCCAAATGCTGTCACTTTACAGCATTTGGTTCTGCAGTAAGCATCACTTGTTTAATTTACTGGACTATGCAAAAATAGACACAACTGCGTGGTTATGAAAATGTGAACCATTTTTGTTGAGTTTCTAACAAAAACTGTGATATTGAATTAGTCATATAGGATTTTTTTTTTTTTTTTTTTTTCCCATACCACCCACCCTACATCTAAACAAAACTTGGTAGGTAAGATGAAAGTAACCCAAAGAGTAAGATGAATGCATAATAACTATTCTGTTACTGAAATAAATGACTCACCTCATCCTGAGCCAGACCGGGCCGCAGCTGAACCTTTGTACTCTGTGAAAATCCAAAACTTGTGGTTGACAAACACACATTCACAGGATCCCTCATCACATCCTGATTAAACTGTGGGTTTTTTTGTGTTTGCCCTCAGAGCACAGAGAGAGATGAGTTGTGATAATTATACTCATCAGGAGTAGTTTTGAGTTGATTCATTCTAATTAGGATACATAAAAAATGAGATGCACACAAAGCTTGTGCAACTGATCAAATTAATTTCTGAAATAATTTTCACCTATAATATATGACTTCACTAGCTGTGTTTCCATCCACCTATTTTTATGTGCATTTTGAGATACTGCATAAAAAAAACTTTTTTTCTTTGTTGGATGGAAATGCCAAGATGTGCATTAGATTCTAAAAATCTCCATAAAAAAACAAAACAAAAAGTATGCACTCAGTTGAGTCAGATACATTTTTTATCTGATAAGAAGACATGAGCATAAACTATGATGGAAACGCATTTACCGAATATATTGCTTGATTCGCATCAAAAAAGTCATGCGACTGGGCAAGGGGACGGCATAACTGGACTAGCCAGCAGAGCGATCACGTTGCACAGCATCTGAAATGCTGTTTGGTCATTCTGAAATGCCTGAGCAAAGTCTGTCGTCAAAGTGGTTCGGTATAATTCCCTCACAGAACTGTCTTACAAGATTGCTTTCCCAAACAGCAGGCATCCGCCTCCGAAAGCAAGATAACATGACCGCATTTATTGTGTTTCATCTACGCGCTCTGAGGCGCAAGTAATTTATTATTTACGAAAATTATTATATACAGTGGCTTCTTTCAGCAACTTCCATTTTTCTTAGTTATATTTAGCCAGAGATGGTCTTACTGATTTAGCCCACTTTATAAGGAAGTGACGATTTTGTTCTCTTCGGCTCAGTGGATAGAAAACGGTGCTTTATTCGCAAATGTTTTATGCGATATAAACATTTTGTGCACATGTTAAATTCGCAACTTGGGATGGAAACAAAGCTACTGACAGTTTGATTGTGTCCTATTTGGTTGTATCTGCGTACACTACCATTCAAAAGTTTGGGGTCAGTAAGTATGTTTT
Organism: Ctenopharyngodon idella; assembly: GCF_019924925.1. Classification (NCBI taxonomy): domain Eukaryota; kingdom Metazoa; phylum Chordata; class Actinopteri; order Cypriniformes; family Xenocyprididae; genus Ctenopharyngodon; species Ctenopharyngodon idella. Next base: position 34,289,280 of record NC_067232.1, read on the forward strand.
TGAAAAGTCTCTTATGCTCACAAAGGCTGCATTAATTTGATCAAAAATGCAGTAAAACAGTTATATTTTGAAATATTACAAATTAAAATAACTTATTTTAATATTTCTCTAATTTATTCCTGTGCTGGCAAAGCTGAATTTACAGCAGAAATGCTATTCCAGTCTTCAGTGTTCTTTTATAAAATGATTTTAATATTATATTAAAAAGTTTGAGTACAGCGAAGGGTGTTTACCTGAGGGTTCTGTTTTGCTAGTTCTTCAATTTTATGCCACATTTCTTCCCGTTCCTTAAGTTTGTACTTCTCTCTAGGGAAGAACAGGAAAACAACAAAGAGTTTAGGATACGTCAGAGAAAATAATTCGTATGTATATGTGGAAACATATGGTTGCCACAAGCTTAGCTCAACAAAACCAACTTGCTTAGTAATTCTGCTAAGAGAACATTACAGTCACTGGGTCTCAAAATCTAGAGAACTGCCTACCTAGACATCATCTCTGGGCATGTTCGATGCCCAAAATGCTGTCTCTCTCTTTGTAGTTCACTAGGATTTGAGACAGTAAATGACAACTGCTGACAAGACCTTCTCAAACAATTTATGTCAGAACAATCCTTTACAATCTTCACACCTTTGCCTTCCCTCATATTCTCTCTTTCTTCCCTTTGTTCACTTACTTCTGCTTCTCAGCCTTGTACTGCTGAGTGCAGTCATCAAACAGCTTCTGGTTCATCTCCATAAAGAGCTTTAGAGCATTGTAGATAAGCCCATGGATTGTCCTGCAGGAGGAAACACAGCAATATTACCCCTGACATTTGAACAGAAAGTTTCTTTCTTCAGCTGTTCACTCATCATAAGAAAAAAAGAAAGAAGCTTTTTTTGAAGAAGAAGATATGTCTTAATGGAAGAAACAGATTGTGAATGTACACAATCTGTCAAAGTGTGGCTATACTTGTTCCAGTGGCTCTTGGAGTTCTTGTAGAGAGCGGGAAACATGATGGGGAGGATCTTGGCGGCATTGTCGCTGATCAGGCTCATGATGTACTCATTGTTCCAGTAATACAATGCTCTTTCAGCAACCTGGAACACACATGACATTACAGATCAATGAGTATCACACTCCACATGCATATGCTAGTACTCAATTTTTATATTATTGCATATTGTCGCTGTAGGGCGGAAACCTCATTTCTCCAAAAATGCTACTTCTCAAGAAATGGAAAAAACACTATTTTTTAAATAATTAAACACCGCTTTGTCAGACACTTGCATGTCTCATTATGTTATGAATATTTTACCAAAATCAAGTTCAAATGGAGTCACAAGGTTTTTGACCAGCGAATTTCGGACGTGTTTTGTCTGTCATTAGAATGGCCGCATCCGAGGCATAAAGTGCATTGCGTTACGTTTTCATCAACTTACAGGTTATGAAGTTTACTGTAGTGATGTGGGTGCTCAGATTTTTTCTGTCATTTGGCCAAAATCTCATGTTACTAAAGATGAAGTGCTATGCACAGGATATTTGAGACAGTATTGGCTGTGACTCGATGACAAATGCTAGACTAAGACACTCTTCTCCGCTCCTCAAATACATACAAGATTAGCCTTTATATATAGTGTTTTGTGAGTAATAAAAACACTGAACGTATTCAAACAACCAGTTCTTTATTTACCCTTGCATTGCAAACAGACAGAAACGGTCCAAACTGCACTGAGGTGGGGTGGAGTTTGATCAACAGTTTAAGGGTCCAGTCATAAGCTCTTAATATTTTTCATTGGTTAAATATGTGCAAAACCCACAGATAGATGCAAAGGGTGACCAACAGTAATGATTTATCAAAAAAATTAATAAGACAAAATATGGAGATACAGGGTTTTTACATACAGCGACGATATGTAAAAGACGATGTAAATGATGGCTGGTGTTCAGTGATAGAACAAGATCAGTGCTGTCATACCTGGAAGTGTGGACTTGATACACACTTGGCCAGCTGTCTAAACAGAGGCTCCATGACTTTAACAAACTCTGAGGGCTCGATGACATCCAAGATTTCCTCCAGCTCATTCAGAAACATCACCTCCTTAGGACTGTGGGTCTTGGGCCAGAACTTCAGCAGGCCCATAATCACCTGATGCAGAAGAGACAGGCAAAATAGCTGAGAAAGCCACCTTGGCACTATTTGTTATGCTCAAGTTCAACATGAATAAAGAATTCATACAGAAAAAACCTGAAAGAAATGTTAATAATAATGACAGGAAATGGTGCAGTTGCCAAGGCTGTAAATCTTACAGGTTCAGTGAGGCTGCTGTCCTTTTCCAAAAACTGCACCACACAGTAGGCCAGCTGAAAGTACAGGAAATTATTTTTTTTCCAAAAAGAACACAATAGGATGACTAACATTGAGCCACTGCTATTCCTCATTCTATTAATACAATGTGCAAAACATCATAACCTCTAATACTTAATCCATAAAGTACAGACTGGATACAGTGAGGCAGTGGTGGGCGATATGCTGGATAAAGCGCTAAACCGGTAAATATGAAATCTTTCAGATGTGGTTATGCAAAATTCATGGGCGTTTTGACTATTTTCAAACATCACTGTGAAGGAGAAAATGCAAGAGCTTGTTAGGAAAAAAAAAAAAAAAAAAGGTGCATCCTCATGGTGTGGAACTGAACCAAAACCCCCTTAGTTACTGTTGATAATGTTGTAAAGCTTTCCTACTTGCCCTTTTTCCAGTGTCAAACATGAAGAGAAATTATTGAACTGTACGCATTACCTCAAATTGTTAAACAACATCTGGAATAACCATTATCTGCCAAAAAAAAAGTCTCCAATATCCTGTAAAGTAGCAGCACTTAAGTGAACCTTAAAGGATTAGTTCACTTCCTGATAATTTATTGCGTTCACTCACGATCCTCAAAAAGTGTTCAAGATGAAAATGAGATGGAGTTTTCTGCCCTACCGAGGTACTTCTGCTGACGTCATGCGTGACCTTTCCAACGTGATTACGTGATGCGTGGCGCATCGCAGAGCAGTGCAAAATGAGCATTTGTGGTTAAAATGTATATACTTTTTTTTCTTTTTTAAGAAAATGACCGATCGTTTCGCTAGATAAGACCCTTATTCCTCGTCTGGGAATTTGGACCTTCAACCCGTTGAACCCCAGTGAAGTCCACTACATGGAGAAAAACATTTTTCCTCAAAAACCTTAATTTCTTTTCGACTGAAGAAAGAAAGACAAACATCTTGGATGACATGTCAGTTAGTAAATTATCAGGAAATTTTAATTCTGAAGTGAACTAATCCTTTAAAAATACAGAAGCTTAATTTTTTTTGTTTCCCCCAAATGCAAGCAAATAAAATTGGATTTTTAATGATTATTTGTTTTAAATCACAAAAGCAAGAGTGCTGTTCAGACACAGGTAATCAGCGTCTTGCATTCAGTATTCAGTACTACAGCATAATTCAGTACTTCAGAAGATCTCCTTAAGCATACCTGTGGGTGATAGACGCTGAGTGACTTGACTTTGTGTAAAGGCAGTAGCACTCTGATGAGGAACATTTTGTGTTCCTCTTTCAGTGGCAGGGCAAAGCCATTAATTATGCTGTGGGAAGAACATGAGATTGGTCATGTGACAGACAGGTTCTTTCAGGTCAGCAAAGAGAGAAAGACCTCCTCTCAGATTTGTCATGGCAACACTGATAGTGGTCACACTCACCTTCCTAAGATTTCTAAGAGCTCTGCAATTCCATTGTGATGCTCCGTCTCGTATATAAACCTGCAGTGAGAGATCAAGGACATGGACTCAATGGGTGAATTCTGGAAGAGCTGCCCATCTCACCTTTTCTCACAAAAGCCAAACTCGGCTGATTCGAAGACAGACTTGCTTCTAAGAGCTCACAGTTTCTGCGTCTACTGTTACAAAGTTTATGAATGAGAACATTTTGATAACTGTATGCAGAGGTGGATTAGTTAGACGGACAGCTTGCCTGTAGAATATATTGTTGATCTGCCGACGGATGTATGCTCTCAGCCCCAGGAACTTTCCATAGATCCTGTGCAGGATGGTTTTTAGGAAGTCCCGCTCTCTGGGGTCTTCACTGTCAAAAAGCTCCAGAAGCTGAAAAGAAATAAGGTGAACTGAATCCATCAGTACAATCATTAGATGTGTTCTGAGAACCAATCCCAGTAGCTATGTTTACATGCATCCAAATAAATCAGATTGATAGCTCAATTGGACTGAAAACACTTGTAAACACTCAGGTGGTGTAGACCTGAAATAATGTGATCAAAAGGAAACATTTAAAACAAGAAAACAACTAAAACGACTACTTTCGCAATCAGATTAACAGTGTTGTCAATGCGTATGTTTACAAATGTTTTATGTCATACAAACTTGCGTATATTTATTTACATCTCGCATCTTACAAACTGGTCAGTGGATGAGACTAAACATTTACCAAATATTTGCTAAAAAAGCTCGTGTGATGAATCTCAGCTTTCTTTTTAGGCCCCGTTTACACCCAAGATGCGTTCTGGCCGATCGGATCACAAGTGGATGACGCTAAATACAGGTGTAAACGGGGTGTAAAGCATTTTGAGTTTGTCCACTTTCGACCACTTCCAGAGGTAGTGGAAAACACATTCGACCAGATTGCTTTCGTAGTGTAGACGCTCGAATGTGTTCGAACAGCCACTAAAGGCCACCTACTCACAGCCTACTGACTTAATGCGTAAACATTATGGGAAGCGTGCTAGCCAGACGGGATTTAAACTTTATCAGCTAAAGACCCAAGTTTGGTTTGAAGATGAAAAATGTCCCAAGCACAATGTTCTCTCACTATTCCTGATTTATAACGCACAATCACAGTGCTCGGACGGTCTTGTGGCTGTCAGAGCAGAAACGAGAGCTGCTGCTCTCCGTATGTTTTTCCGTTGTCTCCGGTAGCATTCATATGTAAATTGCGCAAGCTTATTTTGTCCATTAGATCAAAAGATCTGAAAAAACCCATACATTTACCCGCCCCCTCGAAGAAATCAGGACAGAAGTGGTTGAAAGTGAACAAAAGAGATTAAAACACCAGGTGTAAATAGGAATGTGTCTCCCTCGTCCACTTGTGATCCGATCGACCAAAATGCATCTTAATACCAGGTGTAAACAGGGTGTTAGATATGTCATCAAGCCAAAAATGACAATTATACTCAAGGCAGCTCCAGTGACATTACCACGGTGGCTTTTTCAGGTTGTGAACACAGTGACTGCGCATGCGTTTAAGTTTTGTTGGGAATACTTGTAATGTCATGTAAACGAATATGTGAATCGGATTGCAACGTTTAGGGTTCATATATACAGTACTTTCAGGATCTGAAATCAGATTGGAGTTATTTGAAAAATAGTGCATGTAAACATTTCTAGTGAGTTCACAGCACACTCTTGAAACACTGTGAGGCCAATAAAACTCTAGGCCCAGAATCCTGCTCTCCAGATATCAGTATCATCATCAATAAAAAAAAAATCCGTTGACCAAAGTGTGCAAAGTAGGGATGTCCTGAGCTGATCTCAAGCTGAAACTGTAAAAAAACTTTTTACAGTTGATACAAGTATCAGATCGGGACTCGGAGTCATTGAATACTCAGTATTCAATGCCTCTGTTCGGAGGCATAAAAACTTGATTGGGACATCCCTAGCAAAAAGACATGTTGGCATGGTGATATACCCTTGCTTTAAACTTGACTTAGTATTCTACACAGGCAAGTGCTGATCACTTCACTGCAACATGCATATAAAACCTGTAACAGCAGCTAGCCCCAGTTTTCCTTACTGACACTCAAACAGAGGGAGTGTTTATCTTCCTCTGATTGTGTGCTGATGAGGACAAACCATGATGAAGAAAGGACACTCACCGACAGTACAAACTTTTGGTCGATGTATTTTTTGGCAACATTGGGCTGGAAGTCAGGTGACTCCAGGAATCTTAAGAAGAATTCATAAACCAGCTGAAGATGAGAGAAAGAGGGGGAGAGAATGAGAGATATAATAAAGATTAATACATGATGAATTTATCTGTCAGGTCACTTTTGCCACCAAAACAATAAAATGCTGTCAGTTCTTGCACAAATGGACTTTTTAATAATTTGAGACAGGCACTTTGTTCCAAAACATGCCTCAGCTGCCTCACTGAAATCAAGCAGCAAACCTCAGAAGTGACTGGAATACAACACTCTACATAGACAGCAACTCTGTGACCCACACAAATAGTGCTCTGCACTTGATTTTGACATTAGCATAGTGCTAAAGATAACAAATTCAAACTTGAGAACCATATAAATGATAAAAATGAACACACTAATATAAAGTCAATTTTAATTTGACTGAACTACTTTTATCCACACTACTTTTGGACTGAATAATATTTTTTTATTCCACATTGTCTTGCTTTGTCTATCTAGGTAGGATATGCATTGCACTGAGATCAAGGAAAAATAAGGACACGTGTGATGCTGCTTTTGAATTTGGCCAAAGTTCTGTACCCTCATGGCACGCAAAGCAGTTTGCAGGCCTTAAATTTGCACAGCATAACAATGCAAAAAGGCACAAAAAAGAGCAACCACCAAGAACAACTACCATCATTTAACATACACTATAGGGCTACATGATTAGTCGTATTTTAATCGTGATAACGATATCTGCTTCTCTTGATTAATTAAAAATAATCGCTGCGACACTGGCCCACTGGTTATTTGTCCTGAGAATATTTTAACAATTTGACAATTCCGTTATCTTGCATTGGCAATAAGCCTCCACTATCTTTCCTGCTTGGGGTTGCCACATGTCAAGAGCATAAATCCCCCAAATTGAGCTTTTCTCTTAAAAGGATACATTTCTGTCCAATGTTTTACTTAATATTCCCAACCTGGCAACTATGCGCAAATGCTCTCTCTGGACTGCAAAAGAGCGCTGACAACACAGACAAACAATGGACATTTAGCGATGTCCATTGTAAAATTCTGCTCGAAAGCATCATACAGCCAGTCTGTGTTACTTCACTTGCAGCTACTGTGTGTGTGCGTGTGTGTATGGTCTTAGAAACTTATCTTTCTCTTTCTCTGGTTTATCTGGATATTAATTGTGATTATAGTTTTTGAGCAAAATAATTGTGATTATCAGTTTAACCATTATTGTGCAGCCCTAATACACTAAAGATTTTGATAAATATGACTGGGCTTTTAGAGCTGATATTGCAAACTAAATGATGGACTGGGTTGACAATTAGTGATATGATAATATAAAGCTCCACACACACCTGCAGGTGGGGCCAAGCGGCCTCCAGAGTGGGTTCATCCTCTTCAGGGTCAAATTCTGCTCCCGTGGGATTGGAAGAGGGTGGCAGAGTCCTGAACAAGTTTACAGAAAACTGAAAAGAAACACACATTTATCCGTCAGAACATGAACAGAAAAACTGTCTATTCTAAGAATATACTAAAAGTACTAAAAAAAAAAAAAAAAAAAAAAAAAAAAAAACATTAAAATGTGTGTCTATTCAGTATACCTCAAAGCAACAGGCATTAAAGACATTTTTAATTACAGGTAAACATAATTTACAGGTAAAATAACTGGGTTGTCACAATACCTTTTTTGTGAAAGTATCATGATAACGAGTAGTATTAGTACCAAGCAAGCAGTAGTATTATTGTGTGGATGTGTCGTTAGCAACGTCTTTTCTGTTGTATTACTTATTTACAGTTTACCAAAAATAAATATATATATATATATATATATATTATTATTATTGCTACACTTCTTCACACAGAAAACTGACCTGTAGAGCCAAAACTTACATTTTGAAGTTTAATTTATAATTGTGTTTTCAACAAGCATTATAAATGTTTCCAAACTCATTATGGGAGGCACTCATGCTGTTGCTTTTGCTGTTTTATTCCACATGCTCCATTTTTAATTGTTGGCTTATGTAGAGATGTGTCAGACGGACTTTTTTGATCAAAGGTCTGTTTTCGCGTTTTAGGACACTTAAATGAAAAGTTGAATTCCCGTGTTGGGTTTCATTTTTATGCACTCTGTCTTGCATTCTATGTGAACCTCACCAGAAATAAAACATGCCAAGTCTGAGCCACAAGCTCAAAATAAATAGTTACTTTTACTTATGCTAATTAATAAATCAGAATTATGGAAGCTTTTATCCGCCACTGAAAAATAAAAAAGTAAAAAAGGTAATTGCAACTTCTCACAATTGTGACTTTTTTTTCTCGCAATTGCAAGTTTACAACTCCACCGACTTTATAACTTGCGATCGTGAGTTTGTGTCTCGCAATTGTGAGGAAAAAAGGTCAGAATTGTGAGATAAAAAGTTGCAATTATCTTTTCCATTTTATTCTGTGGCAGAAACAAGCTTCCATAAAGAATAATAAAATTTTCCAAGAAGTGATATATAGATCATTAGTTTAACTTTAGCCAAACAATTGGCAAGTAATTTAGTGTATTTTACAGTGGCTTTGAACATTACCTGTCCAATCAGAGTTTAGTCAGAAGCAGAGTCAGAACTATCCATCAATTTAATAACCATAATGTTTGCACTAAAATTCAGCTCACCTCACACAGTTAAGAACAAACTACAATACTGAAATGTCTTCCTTCTTTAGCTCTCATTATGAATCCAAGGCATTAAATATGTAAGACCTTAAATATCAACTCCCTCTTAAGTGACAAGTGGTAAGATACTGCTTAATACTCATGTCCCAAAATGGCTGAGAGGAAGGACAGGAGTGTTACTACTGCAGAGGGGCGGCACAGCTTCCTCTGTCAAGATGACGCAATGTTTCGACCACAGCCTCAGACGAGAGTCGACTCAGACCTCCAGACAGGAGAGGGAGGGGCGAGACATTCTCACTGACACCTCACACTGAGATGGGAGAGCGGGACATAAGAGTCTAATGAGAGTAAATGAGAGGATGGGGGACGTGAAGGGACAATGTGCATCTGAAAGCTAAGAGGTTGGAGATTTATGATTGCGATTGTCTTACAATTCAGTCGCAGGAAATAGTGTTGCTGATATATTAAATGTTCTCAGTATATACACCAGATAATATCACAATGTATTACAATGACTTCAATGCACATTTATTTGGCATTAAAGGGATAGTTCACTCAAAAATGAAAATTATCCCATGATTTACTTACCCTCAAGCCATCCTAGGTGTATATGACTAACTTCTTTCAGACGAACACAATCCTTTTAAACAATTTTCTTTTATTTCAGAGCAAATACATAAATATTCGTATATTAAATTGCTGGAAAATATAATTTTGTATTGCTGAGCCCTATTTAGGACACAGCAGATCTCTTCTCCGAATTATGAATGGCTGAAAGGAAACGCAGGTGTCTGGGCCTTGATTTATGATGGCTAATTACTCATAATTCCCTGGTGTACATTTACACTTGAGCAGATTTTATCCTGGGTATGGCTAGTAATCACCTCTGCATTGTTCATGCAAAAAATTGGTCACATGATAGGCAGAGGTGTGTACTTTAAACATGTTTTGTCCTATTATCTTAGCTAACCAACATATATGTGGGGTACGAAGGAAAGAAATAGTAAGAAAAAGGTAGTGGAAGCGTGTTTGACATGCATGTGTATAAAAAATGTCAAGCAATTGGTGAGACAAAATTGCTTGTGTTGACACTCAGGTGTCAAATGAAGATTTATAAAATTGTTTTTTAGATTATAGGTTGCCTCGTAGATTTAATATACAATATCTCTAAATCCTCCTTGTCACTTTGAATGAGTTCTCGTGACTCATGTGAAAGGTGAGTCACACGATACAGTGCAGATGAGGCATCACCTTAGTGTGTTTGCAATTCTGAGGGATCTCAGAATGGTAGGAGAGGATTAATGTTGCCATGGAAACTGAATTAGAGGGGCAATTTTCTATTTTAAAAATGATTATTACATTTGAGAAAACTACCAAGTGATTTTTGAAATGCAGTACTTTATTTAGCTTCAGTTTTGACCACTCAAGAGAGGTAGTGTGGTGTGAACACATTGCTTATATGTACAGGAATCATGTTTCCATTTCGGCTTCCAACAATTATGAAAAGACGAATTATTGTGCACATTCCACTCCTTTAGAGTGGTGTGCTTTTGCCCCTCCTTAAAGATGAAGTATGCAGTTTCTGCGACACTACTGGCACCTAGCAGAATTACAAAATAAATGCACAATGTTGTATGGTATTGAAGTGTCCACTGTAGCACGTTGCATCATAATGCCCCATTCGCTTTGACGTGTTCATGAGCTGTTTAATCTTTGAAGGGCTAAATGCAGCAAATTTTGGCTTAGGGGCATGTGATATCACAATTTTTTTTTTATCATGGATGATTAAAATGTCCCACGATCTGCTTTTTAAGAAATATCGTAGTATCATGCTTAGGGATGTGCAAGACTAGTCGACTAAATGGTACAGCTGCTACTAGTTGACACTGAAAACAACAGTCGATTACACAGAAATTACGAAAAAGAGCCGTGAAAACAGAGCGAGGCTGGTGGCGCGAGTGTTAAATGGACGTCACCTGTGCGTCGCACCGGTCTCATGTCCCAGTAGCTCCGGAAGGATAAAAGGAGTAACAACGACAGTGGAGGACGAGAGAGATCCAGGCCTGGGACTTTGTTTATGTAGCCTATGTGCGGCAGTCGGCCAAAATACACCTGCCGTTTATTTTTGTTTCATTTATTATGTCAATAAAAACGTACATTTACAGTTCACCAGCTCCCTCTTCTTCCCTGAGCCCTGAACTTTGTTCTATTTATATTTAAAAGGATTTTAAATAACACATTAAAATAACACACTGGGGGAATACCTTAACTCTTCATTTTAATTTAATTTTACCTCAGATCTCTCATGCATTTTCTTCATGTCAGTCGCAGCGAGCTCAGAAATGACTGCTCGAAAGGCAAGCAAGGCACAAGAGTATTTTGAATTAGAACAAAACTGAAAAGTTTTATGTAAGCTGTGTCATGTCAAACTGGCATAATTCCACTGGAGACATGTGTAACTATATTCAGCGCATACTGGTAGGTGTGATGGCCGAAGTAAGTAATGCCCATTGTGTCACTCACTTCAACTCTGAAAAAAATAATTTATCTCTGAGACGACAGCAACAAGACATGCTACCACTCAGTTTTGTTGAGGGAGAAGGCTTCAGAAAAGTCATAACGCAAGGCAAGTGTACTGCATTTATGATCTGTTTTTAGCGGCATTAATATAGGGGTTTGACTGTTTGATTCATTGTTTTAAATAAATCATATATATACACAAGTCTTAGTGGGTTTCTTACTTCAGACTAGTTGACTAGTCGGTTACAAAACTTCAGTTTAAACGACTGTCAAATTAGTCGAAGAGCACATCCCTATCGTGCTACAGTGCCTCCATCCCAACATACTGTACATGCGAAGTACATTCACATCTCATGCTAACGCATAGGTAGGCTTACACTCAAAAGACATTCACAAGTTATTCACAATCATGAAAGTTTATTGTTTGCATCCGTTTTAAAGCCTTGCCGGTTAATCATTTTATTTGCATGCTGTTCTGAGATGCGCTTTTCTGAGCGTGTACACACGAAGCGTGCACACAATAAAAGCCTGTCAAACTGCACGTGAGTACTAAACTAAGTTATCTTTCGTATCTTATTGCCCTTAAACTGTCAAATACACACCTGGTTTACATTAAACAGTTGATTAACTGAACGTAAACAGTTGGGAGAAAATCGGATGCGTGTCAGTATATTAGATCCCTGCATTCGGTCTTAAAGTGACAGCAGCCTAATAAACCTGCTGTGTCATTAATGTTAATCAAACAACACAATGCTTTTGACTGAATAACTTTTGTAGCTTTAATAAGCATCTAAGTTTAATTCATACATTGAAGACTATGCAGTGTTTTATTTTTACGTTTAATTACTATATTCAGTTTTTGAGGTAGGCTATTAGCTGAATATTCTACTGTTAGACAAGCATTTTATTTGTATGATTTTTCTATTGTTTTTGTCCTATTGTTTGTAATTTAGCTTCTTTGTTTTCATTGTATTACATACCGTTTACTTTTGACATTTTTACATACATTACTTAGCCTAGTATTAGTTCATATCAAGAACTGTGAAATTTTACTGTTATCTAAAAGGTTGATATCACAGCAATCTTATTTTCAGCAAAATATACTTGATATATAGCAATAGTGAAGAAAAAAAAAATACTTTTAAGATTTTGGTAATATCGCTCACCCCACTCATCTTAATTAATCGTGATTACAATATTGACCAAAGTAACAGTGACAGAATTTTATCATAATCAAGCATAATCACATCCCCTAAATGGAATTCATTGATGTATGTCTGCTTAGGGGATATTTGCACCCTCTCACCATGATGACAGCTTCGGGGTAGATGGACTCTGTGACCACGTCGCGGTTGTGTGTGATGTACTCCACCATTTCATTAAGGCCGGCTCTCTTCACCTCCTTGTACTTGAGATCACTAAGTGGATCAGTCACAAAGTCAAAAAGCACACAGCACTGCCGCAGTTTCTGGACAAACAGTTCTTCTCGATCAATGGGTGGGGCATCTGGAATAGAAGACACAATAAACAAAACAGCATGAGTGACACCTGTCAGGCAGGAGATAGGCGGCAGGCAAAATAGTCAATCAAACCAACCGGCAAACCTCCCAGGGAAGATTTCTAATACCTCTTACTGTGCTGTTTCACACCAACGCACCATTTAAACAGAGTTCCTATTTAGGAGGCTCTCTGGTCCACCAGAGTCTCATTTACACCATCCTCTCACCTTGACCATGAACCTCATGTCTGTCTGTGTGTTGTGAACTGTGTGTCCCTGCATGCGCTTGTAGAAAATAGCACTGTTCTGCCAAAACAGCACACTGCTGCAATTATAAGACCATAATGGCTGAACTGGAATCAGATGACCAAGTACTAGGGATGGGTGATATATTATAAAATATTTTAAAATGTAATTTATTTCCGCAACAACAAAACTGAATTTTCAGCATCATTACTCCAGTCTCACGATCCTTCAGAAATCATTCTAATATGCTGATTTGGTTCCTTAAGAAACATTTCCTATTATCATCAATGTTGAAAAGATTTCTTGATGAATAGAAAGTTCAAAAGTACAGCATTTATTTGAAACAGTTTTTGTAACAATATAAAAGTCGTTACTGCCACTTTTGGTAAATCATTAAAACTGCAATTGATAAAATGATAAAACTTCAGTGATTAATTTGCATCATAAAGTCCCCATGTGGCACTTTTCCACATATTAAAATGTTTTAGCAAAAATATATTCAAGTTTTATGGACATATTTAAATATATTTTATTACTATGTATTGTTATTTTGGTACATATTAGGTCTGCCCCCTAATAGTTGACTAAACATAAGTCAATGAGAAGTGGCTTAGTCAACCAAATTTTTATTAGTCGCAAGAAAAAAAGGAAGTGGCGAAGTCACAGTTTGTGACGGCAGATCATTAACAGCTGGTCTAAGTAGTAAATACAGTACATCGTGCAGGACATCCAAACGCTCATTCATCGAACTCAAATATGGCTTATCATATGAAACATATGTAAGCAGTAGCAACTCTACATGGCTGCTCACTTTAAAATTAACATAGATAAATGTGGGCTGAATAGTAGCGCACTTACTGAATGACAGCTAACACGGAGGCGCCGGTGCGATCACTTGCACTTAAAATACTCCCTCATTTTTGGTCATACAGATAAGAGTAATACATCTTTTGAATCTGTGAAGACTCTACTTTTATTTGTGTGCACTCACAACAACAGAATGTTGTGCTTTTGTAAAATAATGAAAGCAAACAGGGTCTCCGTCTCTCGCCAAGAAAAAAAAACAAAAACAAAAAAACAAAACAAAACGAAACTCCATGTAAACTTGCCTCACAGACATGAAAAATATATCTATAGAAAGCGAAATGTCTATTTTTAATGAACCAATTGAAATGGAAAACAAATATTCTCAGGTTATGTAATCCAAATGAAACGTGCATATAGGCGCGTCCACTACTGCGGAGATGACGAGACAGCATCGTCAACTTCATCACTGCAGCCGAAAATACAGAAAACACTAGTTTATCAAATAATTATTAAAATGTTACAGCAATCTCCTTGCTGTTTTTCCCCGACGCATTCATAATCATTACTTCTGCCGGTGTGCTGTGGCAAGCTTTATGTGCGCACTTGAGTGCTGATTAGGCAATGTAGGCATTAAAGGCTCTTTATTATGATTTATATGGTTTATTAATAAACGTGCGATTAGTCGACTATTCACTTAAAATGAACGACTACTAGTCGACCAGAAAAATCTTTAGTCAAGGACAGCCCTAGTACATATAAATGAAAATAGTTAAATATTCTTGTGTTCATTTAATGAAAAAAAAAAAAAAAAAAAAAAAAAAACTGTGAAAAACATTTATTTATTCACTATTATTTTTTACTGCATTTTACTTCTTGCTTTAAATATTCGCAAACAAATGGCTATTGTGGGTTTATTCTCCCATCAAGCTATTTCAGACCAAATATACAAATTGAAATATTGATATAGGAGAATGTAAATTGAGGATATAATTGTACTACATGTATGTTTCACTATTACCACGAAGAAAAAGAAAAAAACAAACAAATATTCAGCAAATGTTATGTAACTTGAACATGCATCAGGCTAACTCAAGTTGCAGTGATCCTGAAATTTTTAAATCAGTTAAAGAGCTGCAATCTGTCATTTTAAAATCACACAGAAAAGGTATTAGATCTGACGGTGTTTTGGGTTAAACAAACCCTGTCCATCGAGATGGACGGCACAGGGTAATGAGGAGGGGATGGGGGATTGATCCACTTTTGAGCAGTGTAGGGGACAGAATAAAAACGCAGAACTAAAATCTGGGGCACAGATGACAGCTTCAATGAATCTATATTAAACGGGATCCACAGAGAGCTGCACTGCAGCAGCTCAATCAGAACATTCTAACTTCCCGCTTCACATGTCACCAAACACAAATGGTACAATGCCTGAAATGTAATTGCAGAAGAACAAACAGCTCAAACAAACCGCTTTTACTGTGAGATTTTCATAATTTTTTCAATAATCAATCTCTTTGAGAGATAGGTCTTGGTGTCCTACATCACGATTGTGTGCAAGTATGAAATATATTTGCCATATCTTTAACCCTGCTGACACAAGTGAATTCTTTTTTTTTTTTTTTTGCTTTATGCTGGTGGAGGATAGCAAGATTTCCAGAATAGCTGCAGGCCATGAACCTCAACATCCTGTACCAGGCCAGCAGTCTGAAGTAGGAGTGTGTGATTTGGAGATCTTATGCAATGCCAGAGGAGAAGATCTGGGAGTGATGAGAGGAGGAGGACGTAATGGAGGAAGAGGATGGCCTGCTGCCAGCAGGTTTTCTGCTGATGAATGCACAGGATGGCTTTCATATTGATCTAATCAAATCAAATATTCACTAGTATATACATATAAAAGCATGAAACAAAATAAGAGTCAGAGTCAGAGTCAGAAGTCAATGATAAATGGTGGGGGTGCACCCATTAGGAAATTTGAGACAGATACGGATGGCTAATAATTTATTTTACCACTTTTATGTATTGGGGTGGC
The DNA here is from genome assembly GCF_019924925.1 of Ctenopharyngodon idella. Taxonomy (NCBI): domain Eukaryota; kingdom Metazoa; phylum Chordata; class Actinopteri; order Cypriniformes; family Xenocyprididae; genus Ctenopharyngodon; species Ctenopharyngodon idella. Next base: position 34,304,992 of record NC_067232.1, read on the forward strand.
AATATACCGAATGAAACTACAGAGGTGGGCGATAAAAATGATTTCAGTGGTATAAATTTGTTAACCATTCCAAATTAATTCAAATGTGTATTGCATTAGATATTAAGTCAAAAGGATATTTCTTTATTATTTTAATACTTACAAATGTGTAAATTGGTCATATATACAGGTGCTGGTCATATAATTAGAATATCATCAAAAAGTTGATTTATTTCACTAATTCCATTCAAAAAGTGAAACTTGTACATTATATTCATTCATTACACACAGACTGATATATTTCAAATGTTTATTTCTTTTAATTTTGATGATTACAACTGATAACTAAGGAAAATCCCAAATTCAGTATCTCAGAAAATTAGAATATTGTGAAAAGGTTCAGTATTGAAGACACCTGGTGCCACACTCTAATCAGCTAATTAACTCAAAACACCTGCAAAGGCCTTTAAATGGTCTCTCAGTCTAGTTCTGTAGGCTACACAATCATGGGGAAGACTGCCGACTTGACAGTTGTCCAAAAGACGACCATTGACACCTTGCACAAGGAGGGCAAGACACAAAAGGTCATTGCAAAAGAGGCTGGCTGTTCACAGAGCTCTGTGTCCAAGCACATTAATAGAGAGGCAAAGAGAAGGAAAAGATGTGGTAGAAAAAAGTGTACAAGCAATAGGGATAACCGCACCCTGGAGAGGATTGTGAAACAAAACCCATTCAAAAATGTGGGGGAGATTCACAAAGAGTGGACTGCAGCTGGAGTCAGTGCTTCAAGAACCACTACGCACAGACGTATGCAAGACATGGGTTTCAGCTGTCGCTTTCCTTGTGTCAAGCCACTCTTGAACAACAGACAGCGTCAGAAGCGTCTCGCCTGGGCTAAAGACAAAAAGGACTGGACTGCTGCTGAGTGGCCCAAAGTTATGTTCTCTGATGAAAGTAAATTTTGCATTTCCTTTGGAAATCAGGATCCCAGAGTCTGGAGGAAGAGAGGAGAGGCACACAATCCACGTTGCTTGAGGTCCAGTGTAAAGTTTCCACAGTCAGTGATGGTTTGGGGTGCCATGTGATCTGCTGGTGTTGGTCCACTGTGTTTTCTGAGGTCCAAGGTCAACGCAGCCGTATACCAGGAAGTTTTAGAGCACTTCATGCTTCCTGCTGCTGACCAACTTTATGGAGATGCAGATTTCATTTTCCAACAGGACTTGGCACCTGCACACAGTGCCAAAGCTACCAGTACCTGGTTTAAGGACCATGGTATCCCTGTTCTTAATTGGCCAGCAAACTCACCTGACCTTAACCCCATAGAAAATCTATGGGGTATTGTGAAGAGGAAGATGTGATATGCCAGACCCAACAATGCAGAAGAGCTGAAGGCCACTATCAGAGCAACCTGGGCTCTTATAACACCTGAGCAGTGCCACAGACTGATCGACTCCATGCCACGCCGCATTGCTGCAGTAATTCAGGCAAAAGGAGCCCCAACTAAGTATTGAGTGCTGTACATGCTCATACTTTTTATGTTCATACTTTTCAGTTGGCCAAGATTTCTAAAAATCCTTTCTTTGTATTGGTCTTAAGTAATATTCTAATTTTCTGAGATACTGAATTTGGGATTTTCCTTAGTTGTCAGTTATAATCATCAAAATTAAAAGAAATAAACATTTGAAATATATCAGTCTGTGTGTAATGAATGAATATAATATACAAGTTTCACTTTTTGAATGGAATTAGTGAAATAAATCAACTTTTTGATGATATTCTAATTATATGACCAGCACCTGTATATAGAAAAATAAGAATATTGTGTTTTGACAAAACTGCTCCAGGACTCATTAGGACCTAAGTGACTCTCTTTAGGGTTGTGTTTAACTTAAGTAATGCAAATCACTAATAATTAAGCATCTGCAAGGAGACATCTCAGCACCATTACGATAATTGCAAGATAAACTGTTATTACTATTATCACAGGGGGAACATATCTCTGGTGAGCGTTGGAATTGGATTTGTCACAGACTAGCGCTGTGACGAGTGACACCTGTGAGACTGAGAGTGTGCATGTGCAGACAAACCATTTGCAGACTCCAGCACTCATGTTATGTCAAGTATACTCAGATTTGTAACGTCACTATTTCTTTTGTCAAACAGTTTAGTGTATATGCATTGCAATTACTGTAATGATGCTGATAATGATTAATGATACATTTAATATTTTATTTTTCAAAACCTCCCAGTATAAACGTGTATTACAGTATGTCCCCTCTGAATTGTCAAATTTCATTTACACTGCCTCAGATATGAGGTCATTATACCCCCTTATTTTATTTGGCCAGTCAGAACACACATATTAAAGCAAGGCTCTTATGCAGAATCTTTACACTAAATCTAGCAACAAGCCAAAGATTTGCACCCCTACGCTTATGCTAAAAACAAAAAGAGGATATGTATTGAGAATTGTTGTAGTCTTAAATCAATGTTTACTTCTATCTGCCCTGAATTAGGCCGCAGGTTTAATACAAATATTGTTATTTGTCGATAATAACAGGTAGGAAAGCAATTATAAAGGCTGAATGGATGGTACAAAACAGAGAGCAAGAAAACATTAGAACGGCATAAAAAGGACTGCGACAAATTGGGCTGGGTGATATGGCCAAAAAAAAAAAATTTTTTTTTTTTTTTTTTTTTTTTTTTTAAATGTTATTTGTAAAGAGTGTTAAAACAAATATAGTGAATGTAACCATCTAGGCTATGCTTTATGTGCAAAAGAGGGTTAAAAATCATATTACATTCTATTGTCCACTCCTGAGAGCAAAATGGAAATATTTGCATGACTTTCTAAAATTTACAGACAGAGAATACACCTGTTAAATGTGTAAGTTATGCGCTGAGGAAAACACATCTTAAATGCATTAAACAGTATCTGTCAAAGCATCCGAGCAAGCCACGTATAAACTATACGCGTTAACTGTATGTTATGACTTATTTTGAACCCCTTAATATAAAGCATGTCGCAAATTTAGGACAAATTGAATTTTGCACTTTCCACGCAGCAGCTCACCTGTTCTCCACTATTTTTCAGATGCACTTGTAATATCAAACTATTTCATATCGATATAAATGGTATTGCCTCATCCTTTATCGTTTATAAAAATACATACAGATATATTGTACTCAATATATCTCAATATATCGCCAAGCCCTACGACAAGACACTGCCACAGCCCACAGAAAGCTTTAGCAGCACACGGTCAAATGTCTCAAAGATGACCTATCCGATTATCCCAAAGTTGTCGCAACTCCTGCAAATCAAACCGGTATGTGACTGCGACACTGGAGCCGCAGAACCCGCAGGGAAGCATTTATCTTTCTCTCTGTCTCTTATGCACACAAACAAATGACACAGAAAAGAGCTTCAGCTTGCCATTTAGTCCGCAGTGATTATTGCATAATGAGCCGTGCTTTTCCTTGAGTCCTCCAGATGGAAAGCAGGGCTGAGCACTGGAAGGAAAGCCCTTATGAATGTGGGATTACTAGACCTCTGGCAGGAACATAAGTTGCCTACTGCTAGAACCACAATTCTCTTAAACCTTTTTTTTTTTTTTTTTTTTTTTTAAGGCTGGGGAAAATAACATTTATTCCTGTGAATAATATTTGCTGTTTAAGACATTTAAACATATATATATATTTAGGATTTGTGCCATTGATACAGACTACCGATTTCTTGTCCTCATTATTTTTTTGTATTTGTGCACAAAAAATATTCTCGTCGCTTCATAATATTAAGGTTGAACCACTGTAGTCACGTTGACTATTTTAAGTGAAAGTGAAAGTGACACATGAAGGCCAAGTATGGTAACCCATACTCGGAATTTGTCCTCTGCATTTAACCCATCCAAGTTAGTGCACACACATTAGGAGCAGAGCAGTGAGTAGTGAACACACACACTGCAAACCACACCCGGAGCAGTGGGCAGCCTTTATGCTGTGGCGCCCGGGGAGCGATTGGGGGTTAGGTGCCTTGCTCATGGGCACCTCAGTCATTTCCTGCCAGTGCTGGAATCGAACTGGATCTCGGGTATGGTGGGTAGGGACAATTTGTGGAGGAGACCAATCAGACACTGTTGTACAGTTGTCTTTACAACTTTTCTAGACCTTGAATGTGGTATTTACATTGCTTTCTATGGGAGATAAAAAAAATAAAAAAAAACATCTCAGATTTCATCAAAAGTATCTTATTTTGTGTTCCGAAGATGAACAAAAGTCTTACGGGTTTGGAGCCACATTAGGGTGCGTAATTAATGACAGAAATGTCATTTTTGGGTGAACTAACCCTTTAAAAAAAAAAAAAGTACTCAAACAAGGTATCATCAAGTACATGGTCTTATTTGATAGAAAACCTTTAAAATTGCAAAGAAAATAGATTTTGATCATGTTTGGATGTTCGTATGTTAAAACTCTGCTGAGAAAACCCCAGAAAAAGTGATGCAATTTATTGATTTATTTTGTTATTCATGCTTGACATGATTACTATTAGAAATATATGACAGGTCAAGCTTGGTTTAGTTTTTAAGGATCTTTCAGCACTGTTTCAGCTGTGCGCTCCTATTCTACGGCTCATTCTATCGCATCATGTTATGTTGTGTGTGGGCTCATTTAAATCAAATTGCTCTAAATAAAGCTGCAAGATTTATTATGGTCTACTAATGTTTTGCGAAGTTACAAAGCAGAACGTGGCAAAAAAGCCTCATCTGTATACTGTTTATATGCGAGTCGGTTTTACCTCATCAAATTGTGATCGGTTCGTGAGATCGTCTCATAATTGAATCAGCATTGAATCATGTGATTATTGGGCGATACAGGTCTGAGGCGGAACGACTGAAGCACTAATATGAACTATATAAAAAGCACAGCTGAATGACATTTATTACAAATTAAAATAGAAAGGTTTTTTTTTTTTTATTAAAAGTTGTTATAATATTTTTTAATATTCTGTAATTGTAAATAAATGACAAATAAAAACAATATGATTATTAGCTGTTTATGCCTGGCTTTCAATTATACTGTTGTGTTGAATGGCTATAATTACTTATTTTTAGCCCAGAAATAATAATAAATTCCATCCAGTACTTAGAAAAAGATAAATAATAAAATTACAGGAACTGTATTTTAAAAAGAAAGGAAACAAACAGGCATTTATGTAATCTGGGAGTTTTTATTTTTTCTTCTAAAACGTATAATAACCAGTGGCCAGCACTTATAAATGAGACCTCAGCACATGACCAAAACAGCTATGTTAAAATAGACTAATGTGATACCACAAGACACCTACAGTGTCCTACATTTAGTTCTGCTCAACACAACACATAAAATACTGTCTTTATGTTGTTTCCACATTAATTTGGATATTCAATTTTAGGTTTGCTTAATCACAATTAAATCACAGAAACCTGTGTGATTAAATAATTTTTTTTTAGCAATTCACAGTCTTCATATTGTGTCATTTGTTTTTTTTTGTTTTTTTGTAATATAAACTCACAGAAGTGAGACCTCATCACACGGCCAAAACAGTAATGTTAACATACACATTACTGTGACGGCACAAGAAATCTACATGTCTTTAGCCAACATTAAAAAGATGATCTAGGTCAATAAGTACAAACAACAAATAATATTCAAAAATAACAACAAACATCTCCAGAGGCATCTCCATAGCAAGATTATAATGTGACTATTGTGGGCCAATTCATAGAAAACACCCAGCGCTTTTGAAGACATGCAATAACCTCGGGGCCCCTAGACAGATAACAAGAAAGAGGGAGGAGCAGTTGCACATTGTTCTTAGGGTAAGCTGATTAAAATAGTCTTTTAAAATGATCCATGGTCACTATTTGTGTGCTGTGATGATCGTACGCTCTCACAAAACCTAAAGAGAAGCTATTAATGCTAACATTTGACCTCTTGACATGCTCTATAGCTGCACCTACAGTAACCACTACACAGAAGAGACACTCCAACAAGATACTGGGCTGCGTTCAGTGTTTAGGGTCATACAAGACTGTTTTCATAGTGGATCTTGAGCTAAACATAACCCAGGCTAATTATCCAAATTACAGCTCAATGACCTGCATGTGCCGGCAAACCAAACAGGACTGACTGAACGGTCTTTAGTCAAGGCATAAGGTCAGGGGGTAAAGCTCCCATTTCACATGATACTGCAGGGTTCGACAATAAGGACTGCCCAATGACCTGGGGCGAGCATGAAAGACGCTCTGGACAGCTGACGGAACGGTCACTGTCCCAATCGGGCTAGTGCTGTATTATCATGAAAGTTTATCAATTAGAGATGTTTTTAAGCCTTGCCAATTGAAACATTCTAGCGCAAGAAGATGCGAAAGAGAATATGGTACGGCTCAATTCGGTATTCATGTGCTGTGTGAGAAGCTTTGTGTGCACATTCGAAAGCCAGGTCTCAGCGCACGAATGCTCCTTCACGTCGTCTTGCACAAAATTCTCTCAAAATGCCTGTATTGGATCAGTACATTAGATCTTAAAGTGACAGCAGCCTAATATACCTGCTGCTGTATGTGTTTTTAAATCAAAGTACAAAGAGAAGGGAAAAATAAATAAATAAATAAATAAATAAATAAATTATTCACTCAATGCTCTTGACTGAATAACTTTTGTAACTTTAATAAGGATTAAGCTTAGGGATGTTCCTAGCCGATCTCAAGGATAGGGGCTGATTAAGCATTTTTTCTCATTGATCGGTATCGGCTATCCTAATCTTTTATTTTACGTCAGCTGTCATGTAGGTGTTGTGCAGTAGGTGGTGGTAAGGTTTGCCAACCATCATTAAAAGGAAAAGAAGCAGCTCAAATGTGTGTGTGCCGCCCGAGAAATAATAAGGTCTGTTCTAGCGAGTCACAAACACACACACACACACACACACACACACACACACACACACATGTTCGAGCTTCCACGTTTAGCATATCTGATGCGCCCTTTTGAAAGGAATCACCTCAAAAGTAATTTATTTACTGTTTATTTTATCTGCCGTTAGACTATCTGAGACGCTGTTGCCATACTGCTTTGCTATGAGTTGCATCTTTGGACTGACAGATCGGCATTCTGACACCACAATATTCTAACCTTAAATCCTTCTTTTTGTTGCAATTATTCTGCTTATTATACATATAAAATACAAGAAGTTTATATCAGCAGTCCCATATTCTTAATTGTAACTAAAAATAAAAATGTCCACCATACGTGTACCATACCACCTCAGTGGAAATCTCATCACATCATGATGTGGTTACCTTGCCCTTCAGCTGCACAGCACAGACAGACAGTCATAAGACTGAAAATTAACCTCCACAGGCAAATCACTGACCCTAGAGCAGGACATCTTTATCTCAGTTTCTTTCAGTCACACTAGACCACAGCCAGACCAAAATGGATTTTTATTACAATATTTTTATATTATACATTTTATTTGAATAGTACACCATTTGAGTGCACGAAAAATTTGACTCTAATTGGATGCGCTACATTTGAAACCACTGTAAAATTGAAGCCAACCTGCCATCATTTTATAAAGGCAACATGCCACACGAGGCTGTCTGTTACAGTGAATTTACCAAGCATTAAAGGGTTAGTTCACCCAAAAATGAAATTTCTGTTATTAATTACTCACCCTCATGTCATTTCAAACCCGTAAGACCTTCGTTCATCTTCAGGACACAAATTAAAATATTTTTGATGAAATTCGAGAACTGTCTGACTCCTCCATAGACAGCAATGTAATTATCACTTTCAAGGCCCAGAAAGGTAGTAAAAACATCGTTAAAATAGTCCATGTGACTACAGTGGTTCAACCTTTGAAAGTCAAAAGCAAAAGACGTCGGACTGCGGAGTGGCTACATAAATTGAAATCTACAGGTAACGCTAATACACACTAAATACACAGTTACGCAATGCTGATGTTGTTAACATTAACAATTTGAGTATAACAGTAATAATAATTTGCAGGGTTTGGCATGATCCAAGCTAGTGATCGTTAGATTTAATCACCATTGTCAGCGTGATTTATTGTAGGCCTAATGCTTTTTTCCTCAGTTGGTCAGAATAAAAGTGGCAGACATGTTACTTACTTGTTCAGATGACATTTTTCAGTGAAAATTCTTATTTTGGTCATACTTCCAAGACGTAGAATCTGTGATTCTGAAGTACAGTATCCGCACCGATGTGGTGACTGACACCAAACATTAGATTCATCCGCATGGAGTTGTGCCGATACATAATGCACGTAACGATAATAATTTTGCATATAACTGCAATTGCAGGTTTCAAACAGAGATGGCGACAAAGGCAAAACTTCCAGACTGCAGCTTTAAGCAAAAGAAAAATAAGCGAAAAAGCAAAAAAAAAAAAAAGAAGAAAAAAACCTTGACCGCTGATAGGAGTCACTGTAAAATACGCCTCATGTGGCTTATTGCTTTAAATACTATTAATCCACATTTTACTAAATGCAAAAACTAGCAACTCATACGGTGCGTGAAGAAAATCTCTCATGTTGAATTTAGTTAACACGACAATAACGCGGTTATTAAAAAATAGCGACGTTGAGGCAGGCTTTTTTTGACCCAATAAATCACCCGTAGTTAAAGCCAGGGTTGCCAGGTCTGCGGTTTTTTTGGGGGGGTTTTTTGTGCTACATCAAACATTATTTGTAGCACAACCCATCCAATAATCCCAAAGAGCATTGTGCTTTGTTACTTCTGATAAGAAACCAAATTCAAACAATAAATGACGCTCTTAAATGTGATGTGACAGATCAGTTCAAGCAGCAGTTTTTCCTTCCACATAGTTATATCTCGAAAAAATTTGCTTGAACATCAAAAGATATGTTGAAAGATACAGTACAACTTACCGGAATGTATCATGTCTCATGTAATCACTTAATCTGTGTTTCAACCATGAAAAGACGTCAATAAAACAGCTTGTGATGTGAACAATATGTCACATGTCACATTTACCTCAGGAATGTTTTCCAGTGTTCACAGTTCCTTAGTTAGCTATAATAATAATAATAATTAAAAAAAAAAAAAAAAAAAAAAAACACACTAGAGGAACTTATTTACTGTTAATTATATGTTTGAATAGATTTGCCATGAAGACAAATGCTTATGAAAACTACCTTATGTAATATAAGTTTTATACAAACATTTCAGTTTTTATTTGAGTGCAATTATTATATCTGAAAATGAACAGCAGCTGAATATAATACCTCTGTTGTTATTTGTAACCTCTAATTTTATAGTAATGTACCAAATAAGAGGGTTCCCTGTATAGTTTGTAGCATTATTTGGAAGAGATGTTTTTTCCTTAAGACAAATCAAACTATCGGTATCAGCCGATATCATTCTGAATAATCGGCTATCTGTATCGGCAGAGAAATTTAGCATCAGTGCATCTCAAGCAAAAACTATTTAAAAAAAGTTTGGTCTCAAATATGCCATAACTAGATATTAAATATTAACCTAATGCAATTATAATTAAATTAAAAAAAACAACAACTTATATTTAAAAAGGTATGCAGCTGAAATAAAGGAGTTGAAATGCAGTTTGATCAATGCACACCAAAACTGCAATAAGCATTTGATAAATACTGTGCGTTTCATAAGTTATCGTAACTTTAAAATCTTCAGCAGTCAGAATGATGGTTCAGTGACAGTCCTGTAAGCCCCACACAATGAGCAGTCTTTCTACTACCAGGACATCTGTATGGTATACTGAGATCATGCTGCTGCAGGCAACCACCGCGTGATACACAATGTTCTTCACAAAACTGTGAAAATATACTCATTCGAAAGCCTGTTCAAATATGCCATCTCGAAACTTACGTAATCCACTTATGTTGAAAAACAGAGAGCAGAGCTAACCAAGAAATGATCTATTTGCGCACACTGCCACAATACATGCACAAATCAATTATGCAAGTATGCATGGTGTCGTCTGCATTCGGTCTCTTCCTCTTCCTTTTAGTCCACTGATGTATTTCTAATCATTAAGTATTTCATTCTCATTCATAATGAATATTACTTCTGCCTACATGCCCATTTAAAACACTAGTAATGTTAACAGAACCGGTATTTCGGGTATAGTCAATACTATAATCTGGAACACACATTTTTGCCATCCAAACTGGCATCATGGCAGATACTGAAGTAAAATCACTTGCTTTAATGGAATTCCTAGACAAACACTGAGCTAGTCTGGCTTAGTTCTCACACAAAGACAGGAAAAGGGAGATCTCCATGCTTCCTCTGTTTGTTTGCCATGTGGACATCCAGAGACAGTGCCAGACTACTAGAAGCAGTGTTGCCTGGGCCAGAAACAAACACACAGAGACACTGTTCTGATGTAAACATGTGTTTGGCACCCTGCATAGAAAGGTGAATACGTGTATTGGTCAAGGCTCCACAAGAATGCTCATGACGCATTATGCAACTCAGAGTATTTTAAGATACAGTGTGGTTCAGCGAGACCAGTGCTGTAGCGTGTGGATGCACAACTCCAAGACTGAAACACATTGCAACAATCACTGCAGTAATTACTTTTACCACGAGGGAAAACATTTCAAACCAAACTGGTGTTTTACATTATAGTAACAATAGTAGCAGTAAAGAGCAATTCTTCTTAAAACAGAGAATCATTCTTCCAGTTATGAAATCACAGGCACTGACAACAGTTAACTGCCTTCGTCAGGGTATTCCAGTTAGGCAAGAGCAGAGTTTAGGTGCAGGTCGAGAGGTCACACAATTTTTCTGAATGTGCTTATCATGTGTGGAAAATGACTTGTTCAGCTCTAGGGTCTTCGACTTCTGCCACAACAGCTCAAAACCACTGATGTGCATCACAGATGGCTCATTCTATACTTGGTCTGTAGAAAAACTGCTTTTAAAGGACTGAAAATGCATCACCTTCATGTGAACACATCACATTGTATTCATCACATCAAATGCTAAAGTATCTTGATGTGTCCCAGACAAGAGCGAAGAATTACCTAAATTACCTCAACAGCGTTTCACTCACATTTGCAACTAAAAATAGATGTGTGTAAACTGTAAAATGTATTTAGGAGCATGTGTACGAATAATTTATTAAATGTAAGGTCTTAAAAAGTCTTGAATATCTTATATTGTATACATCTTAATTATCATTTTCAGAGGTCTTAAATTTGAGGATGGAAGAACAGGATACAGCCTAATGTGATTATTAAACTTCAAGAGGGCTATGATTTCAATAAATAAATATTAGTGTTCACTTTGGAGCTGTTGCACATTCTACAAGCTTGCGGTTTTAGAGCAGTTCACAATCAATGAATATCGTGCATTTATGCCAAAAGATTGCTTATCAGGCATAAAACCTGTGCCAAATCCAATGTCTGTGTCCGATAAAGTGGACCCTGCAAATGAGCGGAAGTATCACTAGTAGGGATGGGCATTTTTCCAAAATATTGTTCGAATTATTCGAATATTCGTTTATTTAAATGACGTTAAATGGGAAGGACGTTATTTTTTTTTTAAATTCATCAAGATTTTGTAACCATTTCTGAGCAAGCTTACGATTAGGCAATATACACAACAAGCTCATGTTATATCTTAAGCTTTTCTTTCAGTATTAAACAATATGTGCAAACAAAAAAAAATATAAAGAACAAAAGCATTTAAGCTCAAGAAGCGCAAACAGGAAAAACACTAATAAAGCAGACTGCGCCAATTATCGTACAAAACGTACATAATACACTCGAGTCAGTATGTGGTTATCGTTTTCATATTGTTTCACATGTTCATGTTGAGAAAAACAATATCCACATGCTCGGGTGAAAAAACGAGCTGCGCTGACAGACGTTGCAGAAACACAAAGATAACGATAATACATAACAGTATGCTAAGCTAAGTTTCTAACAGCAGCACTCTGTGTTTTCTGTTCATAAATATGTCTCCCTCGACAAACTTAGCACATGTCTCAAAATCATTTTGCTATCAGATAAGGTATCTTCTCGGCTCACTTGGGGTACAGCTGCGCTTACCTGTCGTGAATGCTGTGATGGACAGCTGTCTTTCCTCATTCAACTGGTGTTTTGATTTCATGTGCTTTCTCAATAAGGTGGTGATATTATGATAACTCGGTTTCATTAATTCATTTGATCAAAAGTAATTCCATTTTGTAAGATCATTTTCATCTAAGTAATTCCAAACTTCGCGAGGCAGACGGCAATATTAAGTGACGATCAAATAAAATAAACTTATTAAACACGCTCCACAGCGCCACCTGGTGCATTTAGTTATAACTGTGAGTTTTAGTGCTTAGGATTTATCATGGATTCACTGCATTTGCGGCCAGCAAAGCAACATAGTAAAATTCGAATAGTATTTTTATTTTTCGAATATTAATTACAGATCGAATATTCGAATATTCGACTATTTGTGCACACCCCTAAACACTAGGGGAAAATATTTTATATATATTATACAGGTGCTGGTCATATAATTAGAATATCATCAAAAAGTTGATTTATTTCACTAATTCCATTCAAAAAGTGAAACTTGTATATTATATTCATTCATTACACACAGACTGATATATTTCAAATGTTTATTTCTTTTAATTTTGATGATTATAACTGACAACTAAGGAAAATCCCAAATTCAGTATCTCAGAAAATTAGAATATTACTAATGACCAATACAAAGAAAGTATTTTTAGAAATCTTGGCCAACTGAAAAGTATGAACATGAAAAGTATGAGCATGTACAGCACTCAATACTTAGTTGGGGCTCCTTTTGCCTGAATTACTGCAGCAATGCGGCGTGGCATGGAGTCGATCAGTCTGTGGCACTGCTCAGGTGTTATTAGAGCCCAGGTTGCTCTGATAGTGGCCTTCAGCTCTTCTGCATTGTTGGGTCTGGCATATCGCATCTTCCTCTTCACAATACCCCATAGATTTTCTATGGGGTTAAGGTCAGGTGAGTTTGCTGGCCAATTAAGAACAGGGATACCATGGTCCTTAAACCAGGTACTGGTAGCTTTGGCACTGTGTGCAGGTGCCAAGTCCTGTTGGAAAATGAAATCTGCATCTCCATAAAGTTGGTCAGCAGCAGGAAGCATGAAGTGCTCTAAAACTTCCTGGTATACGGCTACGTTGACCTTGGACCTCAGAAAATACAGTGGACCAACACCAGCAGATGACAAGGCACCCCAAACCATCACTGACCGTGGAAACTTTACACTGGACCTCAAGCAATGTGGATTGTGTGCCTCTCCTCTCTTCCTCCAGACTCTGGGACCTTGATTTCCAAAGGAAATGCAAAATTTACTTTCATCAGAGAACATAACTTTGGACCACTCAGCAGCAGTCCAGTCCTTTTTGTCTTTAGCCCAGGCGAGACGCTTCTGACGCTGTCTGTTGTTCAAGAGTGACTTGACACGACAGCTGAAACCCATGTCTTGCATACGTCTGTGCGTAGTGGTTCTTGAAGCACTGACTCCAGCTGCAGTCCACTCTTTGTGAATCTCCCCCACATTTTTGAATGGGTTTTGTTTCACAATCCTCTCCAGGGTGCGGTTATCCTTATTGCTTGTACACTTTTTTCTACCACATCTTTTCCTTCCCTTCGCCTCTCTATTAATGTGCTTGGACACAGAGCTCTGTGAACAGCCAGCCTCTTTTGCAATGACCTTTTGTGTCTTGCCCTCCTTGTGCAAGGTGTCAATGGTCGTCTTTTGGACAACTGTCAAGTCAGCAGTCTTCCCCATGATTGTGTATCCTACAGAACTAGACTGAGAGACCATTTAAAGGCCTTTGCAGGTGTTTTGAGTTAATTAGCTGATTAGAGTGTGGCACCAGGTGTCTTCAAAGTTGAACCTTTTCACAATATTCTAATTTTCTGAGATACTGAATTTGGGATTTCCCTTAGTTGTCAGTTATAATCATCAAAATTAAAAGAAATAAACATTTGAAATATATCAGTCTGTGTGTAATGAATGAATATAATATACAAGTTTCACTTTTTGAATGGAATTAGTGAAATAAATCAACTTTTTGATGATATTCTAATTATATGACCAGCACCTGTATATACACATATATGCAGCAATAGATTGCTTATGGTCTACTGTTCTTTGTGGTGTTTATATTGTTATATATATTGTAGATGGTTGTAAGAGTGCATATTTTCTCTCCCTATTTTCCGGCTACTTTATTATGTACACCTTGCTAGTAGTGGGTTGGACCCCCTTTTCGCATTCAGAACTGTCTTAATTCTTCGTGGCATAGATACAACAAGGCGCTGGAAACATTCTTCAGAGATTTTGGTCCATATTAACATGATAGCATCACGCAGTTGCTGCAGATTTGTCGGCTGCACATCCATGATGCGAATCTCGTGTTCCACCACATCCCAATTTTCAAATGTTGATTTTCAAATATAAAACTTGTTGAAATGTTTCCAGTATGTGTATCAGTTCTTTTTGAACATTTTTAAATCATTTTGACAAAACCGTGATAATACTGATCATTTTCATACCATTTTATCTCTAGTGAACTCATTTACTGTCATGTTCAAGAAACCAGTTTGAGATGATTTGAGCTTTGTGACATGGAGTGTTATCCAGCTGGAAGTAGCCATCTGAAGTTGAGTACACTCTGGTCATAAAAGGACAGACATGGTCAGCAACAACACTCAGGTGTGCTGTGGCGTGTTTACAAATATATTAGGGGTGGGCGATATACCGGTAGACACAATTAACCAGTAGAAATTTGGTAGACATTTTGGACTATCGTCTGTATCGCGGTTAGGCTCACGTGACATTGCTGTGCTGCGCCGTCACGGCATGCACTTTTAAGCACTGCGGTTTAAAAACAAGTTGTTTTAAACCGCTGAAGCAAAATTAGAAGCAGAAAACAACTAATTTCAGCATATGTGCATGCTCTCTGAGAGACTGTTTCTCAGTGTTCTCTGAGAGACGCGCGTCATGAAGCCGATGCTCATAGAGCGCGTGAGGACTGAACTGAGTGTTTTTTGCCACATAATTGGGCTTGAACAGTTAAATACACATACCTGTGTGTCAAAGTGACCATGTATTTGCAAGTAAACAGAGCCATTTATGTCTTAAGTAAAGGTGCAGTTGAGAAAGACAAGGCTTGAGTATAATGGATCGGTGCAGTCAGTCTTAAAGGGACAGCATCCAAATTTACCTGCTGTCATTATTAACGTTAATCAAACAACAAAAAAAAAAAAAAAAAAAAAAAAAAAAAAAGAGAGAGAAAATCTCTCACTGCTTGCTTTTGTAACTTTAATAAGAATACATGTATATTTAATTTACACAGTAAAGACTATGCATTGTTTTTATACATTTGATTACTTTATACATTTTATGTAGTATTTCTAGTGCTTGAAGTTTTTCATTTGTGTCTTTGTTCTATTGTAGTTTGTTTTCTTTGCTCTTTATCACTGTTTACTTGTCTTCAGTAAGCTTTAGAGTTTTTTTAAGCTAGCATTCATTTTTTAAATGATATTAAAAATGGTGATAAGAATTATGAAATTATGAAAATTATGAAGGTTTGGTTAGTGGTGGCTAAAATGCATCTTTACGCACAATTGCCAGCCTGCATGGAGAGCTTCTTGAGACTCCAGAAGCTTCAAATACCTGTTTGCTGCTCAACACTGGCTTTTTTATAGCTGCCCTTTTAATACAATTAATTTTTGACAGGAACTTTCATTAATAACCCTTTATCTGACTGAGTTCTGCTGTGCTCTAAATCACTCACAAATCTTATGATAATTCGATAATCTGCATTCAGTTTTCACACAATATTAGTTGTTTTCATGCCTTTTGCACAACACTGGACCATTTCATGCTTTTCATCTTCAGAAAGATCTTTCTTCCTCCCCACATTGCATGAGAACTGTGACTTGCTTAATAATGTGGAACAACCTCTAAGTAGGGTTTCCATAGACCTGGCAAATTATTTTGTCTGAGATTGATACCAGTTATCTAAAAAGACATGGATAAATAAACAAATAAACATTTTCTTAGAAAAACTAAAATCTGAATGTTTATTGTACTGAAATCTATAAATATATAAATATATAAATCGTTCTGTCTCCTTGCAACCCTTTATTATGGAAAAACACATTATTTGACACATTTTCATTGTGCCCCTAAAGTTATAAAAGTTGCATTTTTCGACTTAGGAGCACATGTGCTCATTGTGAAAAAAAGTCAGCATCAAGCCCTGCCTGTCATTCAATCACAACAGAAGTTTTCAGCTACATTTGTAAGCATTTACCGGTCAACTTTTTGGGACTACCAACATGCAGTAACACAATGACGCATTAAATGATGTATGCAGTCACAAAATCAGAGACTCTCCCCTCATTGAAATTTGATCACAAGTGGTCATAAGAAGCATTTCAAATGGCTCTCTCTCGGCTGACCACTTGTGATCAGATGACCAACCGAGATAGATAGACAAGTTCAGGTGTAAACAGGACCTAATATAATGAAAACGTCACATTAGCTGATGACACAGTGCTGAATAAATTAAACCACTCGCTTTCAAAGAATAATCCACATCAGATTCTAAGAAACGAACTGCAAGTAACAAGCTTAATTAGATTGAAGATTAGAGTGTAACTCTCTAAATTGTGAGCTGTGGCAAGGTTTCACTGTCCTACTTAGTGCAGACACTTGCACTGCTGATCCAATTACCGTCTACGAGCTGTCATGTGCTTAAACTCCCTGCGTGGCCAGACAGGAAGGACTCTCCCTGACTGAGACTACGACAGAATAATGCAAACAGGAGAACAAAAGACAGAAAGATTAAGAAAGAAGTACCAAAGATGAGAAACAATAATCATTAACAGTGAAAGATTCTAATTGTATTACCAAATTTGCAGGAATAAATCTGCAATAAACAATCCAAGTCACACTTAAAAAACAGCTCCATCTGGCACAGTATCAGGCTAAAAAATAATTCAGGGGTCATGCGAGGCTGCCCTCCAACAGTTATCACAGTGAATGGTGCACCATTCACTGTGATATGTACACAACAACAGATCATTTGATAATTTCCAAAGAAATCTTCAATAAAGAAAGAAGAACGACGGCTGTTCGGCTATGGTCTGTTTGGAGTTGTTTCTACCTTTGAGGGCGGGAAGCTTCTGCAGTTCCCGGTTCTTGCTGAGGTTGAATCGTGATGAACTCTGTCGACGCTCCTTCTTTACAATCTGTGGCCCACCTGAGTACTTAATTTTGTTGAGCTGAGTGGGAGGTGGAGTGCTGTTGCTCGGACGCTTGCTGGCTGTCTGCTGGGCCTGGGAAAAAACACAATGTTCAGAATCAAAATGGCCACATTATATCATTCTATGCAATTACACCACTTCTGGTCACAGAAGGTCAGACTCCAGTGCCTCCTCATGGCAAACACAATCGAAGAAACAAAATAATGCAACAAATAAGAAAAAACAATCCTGCTAGTCAGAGGCAATACTCATTCTGGAGAGCATTTTATTGCAGAAGCATTTGGATACACCATCAATGCGTGCATCTTCTGAAAGTGAACGCCAACTTTAGAAGTACACTAACATAAATGGCCTCAAAAATAACACTAACAACTCCAATGTTTACTTTAAAACAGCTGACTTCATTGTCAAGAAAGTGCACCTGTTAAGTTATATCTGCTATTTCACTAGATCAACGGGTATTCCTCAATGCCTTCAAGTTTTGTTTATACTTTTATATACATACTAAAACTTATTTATTTATACCTGCACTATATGTCATAACTGATTTACAATATTGTTAGGAAGTATCTACCAAACAATACAAATTTAAGTCCGCTAACTGCATCACACCTCAATGGGAAGCAACTGACTGTAATGTAATACTGAGCTTCATGTGAATATTTACAGGAACAATTGAGAGTAAGAAAAAAAGAGAAAAAAAGTAGAATACACAAATAACTTGAAGTTAATTCTGTTTCTGAATAAATAAAGCAGTAATTGATGTCATAAATCACAAGCATGACACTTGTAAATTAAATAATTTTATATATACAGTTTATTAATCTGTAATATAATTTTATCAAATGGATGATGAAAATAACTTGAATCCAAGGAGCTCTAAAATAATTGTAGATTTTTTTTTTTCTGAACCTAATGACAGCATCAGCTGAAGTCATGCAACCCGCACTTCATGTGTTGATGACTCCATTGATGTAGATCATCTACAAATGTTAAATCCAAAAATAAAATGTTTAGGTTACAACTGCATCGGTCTCAAAAAAAAAAAAAAAAAAAAAAAAAAATTATTTATTGTTATTATCACAGCTTTTAAATGTACTCTTATTATAAAAATAACTTAATTAAATTAATTAAAATTAATTAAATGTTAATTAAATTAACATTTATTTAGCCCTAACAAGTAATCTTTTGGTAAGGAGACCTCAAAACTCTGAAACCGGAATGAAAAAAAAAAAAAGTTTATATTAATACTAACTGAAATAAAAAATAAATTATTTATAATTCTTGCACAGAAGAGACTTGGTGTTGTTTACAAACAAAGGGGAAAAAAATTATGTATATCGGTATTGGCATCGGCTATCGGATATCGGCAAAAATCGAATAATGTGTATCCCTAGTCTTAAAGGGAACCCCTGGTGTTAAGACTTGTATGGCTTAATATAACGTAAATGATGTCTCTTACTGAAATATGTATTAGAAAACCAATGAAAGATTTACGTTATTTAAAAAACCCATTACACATTTGGACCGATTTGGACAATGGGCGGCATCATTTTGTTTGCATTCTATGTCAATGACGTCAAATGGTTGCACTCTGTCAGCTACTTGCATTACTCTAAGGCTATTTTTACCGCAACACAACTCGGAATATAATATACGATGCCACATTGTGCAGCTTTTGGTTGTAATTTTCAGTCGATGAGACACAAGAGAAGCGATGTAAGTCTTTACTGCTTTACTAGCGATAAGAGGAGGAAAGAATGAGAAGTTGTGCAGAATGTGGACGAATAAAACTTCCTAAAGATCCGTGTCTTTGTTCTCTTCACTTTAGCCCTGATGACTTTGAGGTTTTTAGTAGACCACAGCTAAAAGAGCTTAAAGTTGCCGATGGATATAAGTGTATGCTTTAACCAAATGCCGCGCCCGTCGTGGAGACTGACGAAGGTAAGCCTATAACACATCTCGATTGAGACAGATTGCCTCAAAGCTCACATGCACCGTGATGCACGAGATATCTGTGATCGTATAAACAGTAGTTTGAATAGCCACAGACACATTGCACAGCTTCGATGTTTTCATCCTCACTAATTTTGCACTCTGGCTCAAATTGAAAAGGCTGATCATGTTTTAAAAGAAACCCTGCGTAAATTAAGACCTGTAGCCTATACTAGATTACCGTTGCACCAAAGTCACGTCACCGAAAGCAACAAATATGAGCTGCATTTTATTGATCATCAGCTAATTTCAAAATCAAGACCGCAATCGGAGAGAACACGACAACAGCACTGGTAAGATCATTTAGTGTCATTACTTTTAATGAAG
The DNA here is from genome assembly GCF_019924925.1 of Ctenopharyngodon idella. NCBI lineage: Eukaryota > Metazoa > Chordata > Actinopteri > Cypriniformes > Xenocyprididae > Ctenopharyngodon > Ctenopharyngodon idella. The sequence continues at coordinate 34,324,623 of NC_067232.1, forward strand.
ATGATTGTGTTGTGAGCACCTGCGACTTACTTTCAGTTTGATTTGCGGCAGTTTGCGCGTTGTCTTGCTGAATAGAAAATCAGCTGCTCATCTGCGGTGATGTGTGCTGCAGTAGCGCTGTCATATCTGGCTATAACATGTTATTTAGCCTATAACACGCTCTCACACATTTATTTTTGGGAGGAGTTAAATTTACATATGTGGTTTCAACAACCAGATGCATTTAGACCTGTTCAGTTTTGACTGGAATGTGTCCCAGACCGCCTCCTGAAGTGGTTTGAGTGATCGGATTTATATCCGTCTCGAGTGCGTTTCGGGGGGCATTTAGACCTGGTGTTTTCACGATCGGATAGCTATCCGATCAGGGAAAACGCATGAAGTGACCAAGTGTAAAGAGGCCCAAAGACGCGGTTCTTTAGGAAATTTTCTTTGTCCACATTCTGCACAACTTCCCATTCTTTTCCTCCTCTTATCACTAGTAAAGCAGTGAAGACTTAAATCGCTTCTCTTGTGGCTCATCGACTGAAAATTACAACCAAAAGCTGCACAATGTGGCATCGTATATTATATTCCGAGTTGTGTTGCGGTAAAAATATCCATAGAGAATGTAAGAAGCTGACAGAGTGCAACCATTTGACATCATCGACATAGAACGCAAACAAAATGGTGCCGCCCATTGTCCAAATATATTATGAATTTTTTAAATAACGTAAATCTTTCATGGGTTTTCTGCCACATATTTCAGTAAGAGACATCATTTACGTTATATTAAGCCATACAAGTCTTAACACCAGGGGTTCCCTTTAAGTGAGCGTAAACATTAAGAAATCGGATGTGTATCATTATATTGGATCCATGCATTCGGCCTTAAAGTGACAGCAGCCTATAAATACATGCTGCTGTCTAAGTCATTAATGTTAATCAAACAACAAAACACAGCTTTAACAAAGATTAATCTATGTTTAATTTATACAATGAACACTACAGTGTTGTTTTACATTTAGACCTAATTATTACATTTCTGTACCTGAATACACTACAGTTAGACCTATAGTTAGTCACTTTATTTGTAAATTTATTATTGTAACTTTATTATATTGTATTTATCTATGCTTGTAATTAGTGTATTTGATCTTGTTCACTTGCCTTTCAATAATGTTTGAACTTTATTAGTATAGAAGTACTTAAAGGGTCCGTTTACACCTGGTAACTTCATGCGATTTTACTGATCAGATAGCTATCTGATTTATCAAAACAATTCCATTTACACTTGGCCAAATAAATGTGTCTCCGCAAAACGGATATAAATCTGATCTCAATTACGGCACTATATGCAGATTTAATAGTTGACGTCACCGAAAGCAACAAATATGAGCTGCATTTTATTGATCATCAGCTAAATCAAAGACCGCAATAGGAGAGAGTGTGGTAACAGCACTGGTAAGATCATTTAGTCTCAATACTTTTAATGAAGACGATTCTGTGTTAAGCGTATGTGACTCATTGTGTTCATATGCGGCAGTTTGCGTGTTGACCTGCTGAAGAGATACTCTCATCTGCGGCGATGCGTGTTACTGCAGTAGCGCCGTCATATCTGGCTATAACATGTCATATATCTTACAACACGCTCTCGCACGTTTATTTTTTAGCATTTTTGTGAGGTGTAAAATTTACATATGTGGTTTCAACAACCAGATGCATTTAGACTTGTTCAGTTTCGACTGGAATGTGCCCCAGACCACCTCCTGAAGTGGTCTGAGCGATCAGATTTATATCTGTCTCGAATGCATTTCGGAGGGCATTTACACCTGGTCTTTTCATGATCGGATAGCTATCCAAGTGATTTAAGTAATAAACGGACAGTAAACCCCCCGCCCCAAAAAAATATGATCCGAACCATGAGTTTCGTCATCTGTAGAACCACTAGTTTGGAGTAACTGAAGGTGGCTTTTTATCCACATTTACACTCCATTCTCCGGCCTAGTATATACACCTCATGTTGAACTAAAGTTTAAGTCTTTTCCAATGGCAAAACACTGTATAACACCTATGCAACCACTGTATAACACAAAGTAACGCACCACATCAGTCAACAATCTGCAAGCAAACTGCCTCTCTAACCCGTGGGAGTTGAAGTCCACAACTAACCTAACCTACATACCTCCTTATTACCATATCTAGATTCAGCCCACATTAAACATTCATGAGTAGCCTGAGCTACACCATCAAATAAATATGTGTCTTCAATGCAAGATGAGCGTCACAGAAACCATTTCGACCATAGGTGAGAACTACAGTATTACAGCAGTGGGACTCTCCCCAAAACAAAACTGTGCAATTTTTCTGTCCTTTACGACCGTTGCTTGTCAAGCTGTACGATATGATCCCAGTGAGATTTTGTGTAAAAGCCAAGGCAGACTGTGCAACAACATCCATCTTTTATGACTATGTGATATAAATCTTAGCTAATACAATATTTCTGACACTGCCTGAACTTCTTGTGAGGCTAAGAATAATTGCAAAGGCAATTAATCGGCTGCCAGTGAGAATGTCACACCAAGATATCCAAGACTGCCAATTTTGCCCTACGACAAAATAAATATTTCACAATCCTTGAAATTAGTCTCAGGCAGCAAAAATCACACAGTGTGCACAAGGCTTTTGATCAGAAGGGCATTGATTACAAAAACAAAGCTTATCTCTTGTTTATAGGAACACAGAATCAAAGCTAAACCACAATGTATTACTAACACCATGGCTGAAGCAGTTCAGATAGCTGCAGAAATTGCTAAATGAGCAACATGTAAGTGTATGGCGTTTCCAAAACAATTATGACTGACCTCATGGAAAAATGCTTTACGCACTGAACGATTTTAATGAAGAAAAAAGAGACACTGTCCAAGCAACAAGCGGTATGTGTGTGTGTGTGTGTGTGAATAGACTGCCGCTGTGAAACACATGTTGAGGCCTGCCCATAGCATTGCAGAGCTGGCCTCAGTCACAGGGGTTGCATGACTGAGCCTGACTTAAAATAGACCAAATCAATAAACTTCACCCGCTGCTACGTCACACTCTCTGCCAGTTGATTCCAGGTCCAGCAGTCAGTATCACTTTGAACAACAATGATATATTTCAGTACCAAGAGGGTTTACAGAGACAAGCTATTATGTCGATACAACCGCACACTTCGAGGGATACAACTCAATACCTAAATGCATACAAACGTAATTATCTAGCAAATCACTACTGATGCAAAAAACCTTTCCCTCATCACAATGAATGCTTCTTTTGATAGGGTCTAAAGAACAAGTCTGACTGGATACGGACGCCACAGCAACAATAACTCAAAATTCAAAAGGCAACTCTGCAGTAAACAGAGTATGCAAGTCTACTTGCCTGAAACATTAACACATTAACTGAGCAGGACACTAATCAGTCGATTAAAGAAATAAAGCATTTTTATAAACTTTTCTATGAACATGCAGGCACATTATGTAGAAATATTAATGTAGACAATGTATTTATTAGGGATGCACGATATATCAGCCAGTATGTGTTCATTTTTAATGTTATCGTTATCGACCCGATAAGAAAATTTGGCTGATGTATTAAAGCCGATAATGGATTATTTTCTTCAGCTGAGACGCTTCAGATGCGCACTGTCCGCCATTATGGTTTTCAATTGCTTGAAATATGATTGAAATCACTTCAAAAAGAAAAATACTTACGCAATATACATAATATTATAATAAGAACATAATAATTGTGTGCTTGGGACATGGCTTTTAATGGTGTGACTTTTGTTTTTATAATCAGGCTCTCAAAAAGTTTATACATTTTTTTTTATTTAGACTTATCGGCCAACATATCGGTTATCGGATTTCAAATATAAAGAATTATTGGTTATCGATATCGGCCAAAACTTTCATATCGGTGCATATATACATACATATATATATATATATTATGAAATTGATTGATTTGGGGCAACTGCAATTGAATGTTCAAATTTTGTGCAATGTGCAGTTGAAGCAATACAGTATCTTGCCATTTACTTGATCCATACTCCTATCACAAAATTAAGAACAACTTGGAGACAGAAAAATATATTTTAAGCTACTGCGATTAGATTTAATAACATACAGACAGGCCTACAGTCTAGACTCATTTTGAGATTGGATTTGCATTGCTTTTTGTAGAAGAATAAAACACCGCTTAAAGAGACACTTCAATAAATAGGGGTTGTCTGGAAGAAAGGTAGATAGCAAGGGCATGACCTATCCTCAGCATAAAAGTATGCACTAACCTATTCCAGTGTAACAAGTCAAACGTGCTATTGGAAAAACTTCTGTATGAAACATACAGAATAAACATCATCTAGGTTGCAAAATACAATCAGAATCAACAGGAAGTGCAGTGATTACTTCACATATTACTACGCAAAATGTACGCTGCCTCGTATAAGTCACTAAAATTTGAATTTTAGTTATCTTGTGCCCTGAGAAATGAAAAAGCCCAGCTACAACACTTAGCAAGCAGATTTTTGTGCCAAGACCACTAGGCAGCCCTACAAACACAGTAGGAGCAATCGTTTTTAGACCTGATATGTTTTTAATACTACTGTCATGTTTACCTCTTCTGAATTTTCCGTTCCAGCATCCTTCCCGCCACCGGCGTTACTGTTTTTTGTGCTGCTTTTTGCAGATTTGGTTGGTTCCTGTAATGACCACAAAAAGCACCAATAAATGAACATATGAGTCATAAATGCAGCTCCTTCTGATTTTGACCAATCTTAAAGCCCCATTTTATTATTTCTAAATGGGGATGGTCTGCGTGCAAGCCAAATCATGGGCAGGTCATGCTGCAGGGCTGGTATGACAGGTGGTGGCACCCAGAAGCCCAACTGGAACTACATTTTGAATCAGGCAATGACATGCACAAAACATTGACTGCCATTCTGGGAAAGATAAATGATTTCAGTTCACACTGTCCAGCATCATATACATAGTGCCAAACTTGTCCACTTATATATCGAGCGTTTATATAACGATGCCCACAGCCCATCCACAGCTTGTCAACTGAAACATTGACTCATGCAGGAGACATGTTTGCGTGTCCAGCTTATGCTGCAATCTGTCAACTAATACGCCTCTATTCACATATTAACGGCCGATCATAATCTCACTATAGAAAACTGATCTGTAAAGCAAACGCCGGGTAAAACAGCTATCGAAGAGCATTCCCCCAAACATACACGAGTCATATTTTAAATACACGTCACGATGAGCTAAAGAAAACGCTTTCTCGTTATTTAAAAATTCTTGTGAACATGTAACTGTCAGTGTTTTGACTTAAGATATGCAGGCACAAATGCGCCCTTTTAGCGGGCTAGCGCGGCCTTCACTCACAAAAAACAACGCCAGTAAATACTGCATAATTGTTGTAAACGGAATTCTCGTACGCATTAATTAGACATGTGTTATGATTGTAATCTGTACTTTACCTTCTCTTTTTTAGTTTTATTCGGCATTTTGCAAATGTTGTCTTTAGCCGTGCCTCCGTGATAAGGCTTCCCTTGCACTCGGGCTCTCGCGCACACTGTTACCTCCAGCTCCCGCGCCCTCCCTTCCCCAGCAACGAACTGATTGGTTGACAAAGCAAGGAACTAGCTAGCAACAGCACAGCGGAATTTTTCTATTGGCCGCTCCTCGAACCAGACGGTCTTGAGTTTCCCAAACGGGGTCCTGGCTGCGACGAGGAAGGGGACTACAGCTGTTGTTGACGACTTATCTGGCGTGGAGGTGCAGATTGTCACAAGAGGAACTGATCGTGGGAGGGAGGCTTGTGCTGGTGACATTGACCGTTAACGTGTCAGAACAGGGTCATCCAGAGGGTATTTTGGTTGTATAGGGCAGAAGAGCTGAACCCTTTGTAAGTTTTTATTTGTGAATTTTGATACAGTTGAGGTCATCTGGTTCAGCTTGAGAGTAATTGTCATCAGATAGGCTTGTACTATAATTTACTAGCATAATGTTTCATTCATTAAAATGTCCCTTAACTGCATAGAGGACATTCCACAGCAATTTTCTTATAAACAAAGGGTTAAACTGATAGTTCACTTCACTAAATCATTTGGATCTTCTTTTCTAAAGAAATGTAACTCTACTTAGCTTAGAACAAGCTATACACATCTTCATCCTTATTTCATATGATGGCTTATAGTTTCATATCTATAACTAGATCTGTTTTTAAATCTTTCTTAAAGTCATATATAAAAGCAGTATTTATAAGTATATAAAAATGCATCTTACACATTCAAAATACTTTATATTTTTCAAGATTCCATCAAAAATGTCCATACAGACATCTAGTGCCATCTATTGGTGATATAGCCTATTCCTCAAAACCAATTCGACACATTTCACATTCAATTTAGAGTTCAACTACAAAAAAACAGAAACATGATTTCATTCACAAGCATTTATTTGAAACACAGAAAACAATTTTCATAAATTGTTGGGGTCCCAAACTTAAGTGTTGTACCTGTTAACTATTTCACATATTACTATTTGTTAGCGAATACTGTTAAAGGATAGCTCACGTACAAATGAAAAAATAATAATAATAATAATAATTTACACTGTCTTTTCAAACCTGTATGGGTTTCTTCTATGGAACACAAAACATTTTGAAAGCTGGGGTCCACTGACAATCAGTGTTGCATCTCTTGTATTTCACAGAAGAAAGTTAGTGATGTAGAACTGTAGTATAGTGATTAAATTAGTTTTCATTTTTGGGTGAACTATCCTTTTGAATGGGCTATTGTACCTATTCTAAGAATAAGTTTCCCCAATGTACATAAATCATCGATTAATGCACATTAAATGACCAAAACCATTCAAAGCAAAACACTTACCTCCATAGTAAGCAGCAGCTTCATTTTTTGCTGTTATAGTTCCTCCCTGGCAGCAGGTGTCAACTGTAATATTACTGTCATTAAAACACAATGTAAACAAGTCAACCTATATCTCTAGAAATCCCTATTTCAACAGTGATATTCCTAAATACTTTATTAATCTTCAGGTTTAATGATTCCTTTCAGTATTCATTAATATCTGAAAAACTTTGTATGCAACACTGCACAATTACAAATACAAGTTCAGTAATCTCATGTTCAATATGTTCAACAAAAGCAGCTGCAGCATATTAGTGTTACATATTTAATAAAAACTAGCATTTATATTTGGTGCACATGCAAATAACTAAAAACAGCACAATGTGCCTCATTCATAAAACAGGAGCAGAATGGATTTATGTGTGTAACATTCATAAAACCATGCCTATGCAAACCGTTTCATTAAATGTGGAAAATGACCTTAGAACAGTTTTATGAACCATTTACACATCCATTCTCCTGTTTCATGAACAAGGCCCAATGTGCGCACAAGTTTAAAAAAAGAATGCACAAGTCTAACAGCAGCAATAAGCATATTAATAAGAAGCAAAGACAGAAAGGATTGCTGTGATTTATTTGAGCTAGCACAGAACTTGTGCAATTACACCAACTATATACTAAAGTAGCATTGTACTAATGTGAACATTGTAACACAACATTTGTTCTTTAAAAAAACTGAAACTGGAAAGAAAAGCCATCAATACACAGCACAGGGTAATAAAAACTATGGAGGCCAAGCTTGACATTTTCTGGCCAAAGTTGTGAATGCATGTCCTTGAAGCATGAACTCCACACCAATTCTCTTCTCTGAGCCTGGATCTTTGTGGCTCCTGTATTAAAATATCTTCATTGATTTAAATGGAACGAAAAGAGGAAATGGATTTAGAGTTGAGATGTTTAATACACATCATATTCATTATGTTTTACATTACCTTTGGGGGAAAAAGGAATGATTTCTGCTGGAAACAAAATACGGAAACAAGTAGCTCAAAACCAGGTGCTTTTGACAAGATAGCGAAACTATTACACATATATAGGTTTCATTACTTGTTGAAAGTTTTCATTCTCTTAGAGGGATTCCTTCCCCAGCACCCACTTCAGAATGAATGCTTTTCAGTCCACGCTTTCACTGGCATTACCTGCCAAAAGGTTAAGAATAGACATGAAACATTCTAACTGGATCAAGCAATTACAAAGAATACTTGAAAATCACTTATTTACATTCAGAGGTAACATATACATCCCTAAACCTACTCTTGGAAGGTCCTTTACAAAGGCTCAAAACTGAATTCAAATGTGTCCAAGTTCAGTTGTTCAGTAAAAGAACCAGGAAGGGGGGAGAATGTCATGGGTTCCTCAGATTCAAGAGGGTTTTCCTCTTCATTATTTGTCTGTATTGTGTCCACACTATTAACTTCCATCACAGTTACATCCCCCAAAGAGATTTCAATAGATTTAAGAACTTGTTGATCATCAAGACCTTCCTCTTTTGTGTTGTCTTCATTTTGAATGTCAGGGTTTAAGACTGCATCCTCAAATGCTTG